>NC_069501.1:8604300-8767632 GCF_027579735.1 Bombina bombina
TGGAGGCTCACGTCGCCCTATGGCTGCGCTTTGTGGATGACATCCTAGTATTGTGGAAGGGGGATGTAGAATCAGCTAATAAATTTGTTGAGATATTGAACAAAAATAACAGGAATTTGTTCCTAACTCATCAAATTAGTGATAAGGAAGCCACCTTCTTGGATCTCAAATTGACTATTGAAAATGGATCATTAAAAACTAAAGTATTTCGAAAGGAAACAGCAACTAATAGTTTGTTAAATGCCTCCAGCCATCATCCTGAAGCATTAAAAAATGGCATTCCAGTGGGACAGTTCTTGAGGCTCAAGAGATGCTGTTCCACTGAGCCAGATTTTGAAAGCCAGGCAAATGATATGGCTCAGAGGTTCCTTCAGAGAGGTTATTCCAAAAACCAAGTGAAAAAAGGTTGTCTTAGAGCAAGGCAGAAACCAAGAAATGAATTACTCTATAAAGCAGTTGAAAAATCTAAGGGAGATACTGAAATTAGTCTCATTACTAAATATAATTCCCATTGGAATAAACTACGTGAAATTCTTAACAAACATTGGCATATTTTGTCTGGTGTCTCTAGTCCCAATCTTTGACACAGATCCGGAATGTCAGCCCCCTCCTTAATAGTTATGGTCAGGTTGTCCTTTAGGATATAAAGAGCAAAGGGGAACCCCCACTTGTATTGAATCTGTTGCTTTCTCAATAATTGCGTGAGAGGGCGCAGAGAGTTCCGCCTTTGTAAAGTCCTAATGGACAGGTCTTGGTAAAATTGAACAACCGACCCTTGGAATTTGAAGGTGGGGGTATTTCTGGATGATGAGAGTATCATTTCCTTATCCTGGAAAAGTAGCATTTTCACTATTACATCGCGTTGTGGAGCCTCCCCCCTAGGTTTAGCTTGTGAATTCCATATCTCCTTTGTTTCCTGTTATGCTTCTGAAGAGCTGTTGCAGGTAGGTGGGCAGGTCTTTACCGGCTACTGTCTCCGGTATGCCTTTTAATCTTAGATTACTACTTCTGCTCCTGTTCTCCAGGTCCTCTAGTTTATCTTGCATCTCTGTGAACAGGTGTTGATGTGAGGATACAGTTTGCAAAACTCCAGCTATATCCTCAGTGATTGCTTCCGTTTGCTCTTCGAGTGTATCTATTCTGCCTCCCAGTTCAGCTATATCTGATCTGATTTCTGTCAGGCTGGTAGTGACTGCCGTGTGCATGGAGTCGATTTTGTCCCATAACTTGTCGAAGCTGGTAGAGATATATTGTTTTGAAACTAGGGATTTAGCAAAGGTGAACCCCCACTTGTATTGAATCTGTTGCTTTCTCAATAATTGCGTGAGAGGGCGCAGAGAGTTCCCCCTTTGTAAAGTCCTAATGGACAGGTCTTGGTAAAATTTAACAACCGACCCTTGGAATTTGAAGGTGGGGGTATTTCTGGATGCCGAGAGTATCATTTCCTTATCCTGGAAAAGTAGCATTTTCACTATTACATTGCGTGGTGGAGCCTCCCCCCTAGGTTTAGCTTTCAGGGCCCTGTGGGCCCTTTGCATGGTGAATTCCATATCTCCTTTGTTTCCTGTTATGCTTCTGAAGAGCTGTTGCAGGTAGGTGGGCAAGTGTTTACCGGCTACTGTCTCCGGTATACCTTTTAATCTTAGATTACTACTTCTGCTCCTGTTCTCCAGGTCCTCTAGTTTATCTTGCATCTCTGTGAACAGGTGTTGATGTGAGGATACAGTTTGCAAAACTCCAGCTATATCCTCAGTGATTGCTTCCGTTTGCTCTTCGAGTGTATCTATTCTGCCTCCCAGTTCAGCTATATCTGATCTGATTTCTGTCAGGCTGGTAGTGACTGCCGTGTGCATGGAGTCGATTTTGTCCCATAACTTGTCGAAGCTGGTAGAGATATATTGTTTTGAAACTAGGGATTATAGATCTGCTTTAGTCACAGGAGTCTTGTCTGCGACTGATATTGTGGTTTCTGAGTCTGAGTCCATTTCTTCTTCCACTTCCATATCTGGTTGATCAGTCTGTTTCAATGGTTTAGACAATTTAAAATAGGTGTTCAAGGATGTTGTCTTGCTTTGTTTATCCTTAGCGGATTTTCTGACAGACATGTTGGGAGATATGTAGGTATTCACAGACAGTCTCCGGTGGGTATCCTAATGGATTGAATGGTAGATATTGTCAGGAAGAACAGCCTTGTACAGGATGGGGAACCACTGGAGGGTCTTATATGCTGGGAGAGAGGCCCACACCACAGATTCTAAGTTTATATATATATATATATATATAGATATATATATATATATATATATATATATATATATATATATATATACAGGGAGTGCAGAATTATTAGGCAAGTTGTATTTTTGAGGATTAATTTTATTATTGAACAACAACCATGTTCTCAATGAACCCAAAAAACTCATTAATATCAAAGCTGAATATTTTTGGAAGTAGTTTTTAGTTTGTTTTTAGTTTTAGCTATTTTAGGGGGATATCTGTGTGTGCAGGTGACTATTACTGTGCATAATTATTAGGCAACTTAACAAAAAACAAATATATACCCATTTCAATTATTTATTTTTACCAGTGAAACCAATATAACATCTCAACATTCACAAATATACATTTCTGACATTCAAAAACAAAACAAAAACAAATCAGTGACCAATATAGCCACCTTTCTTTGCAAGGACACTCAAAAGCCTGCCATCCATGGATTCTGTCAGTGTTTTGATCTGTTCACCATCAACATTGCGTGCAGCAGCAACCACAGCCTCCCAGACACTGTTCAGAGAGGTGTACTGTTTTCCCTCCTTGTAAATCTCACATTTGATGATGGACCACAGGTTCTCAATGGGGTTCAGATCAGGTGAACAAGGAGGCCATGTCATTAGATTTTCTTCTTTATACCCTTTCTTGCCAGCCACGCTGTGGAGTACTTGGACGCGTGTGATGGAGCATTGTCCTGCATGAAAATCATGTTTTTCTTGAAGGTGGCAGACTTCTTCCTGTACCACTGCTTGAAGAAGGTGTCTTCCAGAAACTGGCAGTAGGACTGGGAGTTGAGCTTGACTCCATCCTCAACCCAAAAAGGCCCCACAAGCTCATCTTTGATGATACCAGCCCAAACCAGTACTCCACCTCCACCTTGCTGGCGTCTGAGTTGGACTGGAGCTCTCTGCCATTTACCAATCCAGCCACGGGCCCATCCATCTGGCCCATCAAAACTCACTCTCATTTCTTCAGTCCATAAAACCTTAGAAAAATCAGTCTTGAGATATTTCTTGGCCCAGTCTTGACGTTTCAGCTTGTGTGTCTTGTTCAGTGGTGGTCGTCTTTCAGCCTTTCTTACCTTGGCCATTTCTCTGAGTATTGCACACCTTGTGCTTTTGGGCACTCCAGTGATGTTGCAGCTCTGAAATATGGCCAAACTGGTGGCAAGTGGCATCTTGGCAGCTGCACGCTTGACTTTTCTCAGTTCATGGGCAGTTATTTTGCGCCTTGGTTTTTCCACACGCTTCTTGCGACCCTGTTGACTATTTTGAATGAAACGCTTGATTGTTCGATGATCACGCTTCAGAAGCTTTGCGATTTTAAGAGTGCTGCATCCCTCTGCAAGATATCTCACTATTTTTGACTTTTCTGAGCCTGTCAAGTCCTTCTTTTGACCCATTTTGCCAAAGGAAAGGAAGTTGCCTAATAATTATGCACACCTGATATAGGGTGTTGATGTCATTAGACCACACCCCTTCTCATTACAGAGATGCACATCACCTAATATGCTTAATTGGTAGTAGGCTTTCGAGCCTATACAGCTTGGAGTAAGACAACATGCATAAAGAGGATGATGTGGTCAAAATACTCATTTGCCTAATAATTCTGCACTCCCTGTATATGGACCTGGAGTGACTGGAGTATTACAGGGGGTCACTCTGTTGCATTATGAGAGAATATTGTGTTTTAAGGGTATCGAGTAGGTTTCAGAATAAGACCTCCCATGCGAAGATTCTTTCTTTCTCATGTTCCAACAAATCCTGTGAAGGCTCAGGTTTTTCTGAAATGTGTTTCAGATCTACAGCTTTCAGGGGTGATTGTTCCAGTTCCTCTACAGGAAGAGGGTTTGGGATTCTATTCAAATCTATTCATTGTCCCAGAGAAAGAGAATTCTTTCACACCAGTTCTGGATCTGAAATTTTTAAATCATTTTGTAAGAGTCCCAAAGATGATGACTATTAGGACTTTTCTGCCTTTTGTTCAGCAAGGGCAGTCTATGTCCACAATAGACTTATAGGATGGTTATCTTCATATTCCAATTCATCCAGACCACTATCGGTTTCTGAGATTCTCTTTTCTAGACAAGCATTACCAGTTTGTCGCTCTTCCATTTGGCCTAGCGACAGCTCCAAGAATCTTTTTGAAGGTTCTCGGTGCCCTTCTATCTGTAATTAGAGAGCATGGTATTGCGGTGTTTCCTTATTTGGACGATATCTTGGTACTAGCTCAGTCTTTTCATTTAGCAGAATCTCACACGAAACTAGTGTGGTTTCTTCAAAGGCATGGTTGGAGGATCAATTTGCAAAAGAGTTTCACAAACAAGGGTCACTTTTTTATGTTTCCAGATAGATTTATTGTCCATGACTCTGTCTTTAACAGACAAGAGGCGAATAAAATTGGTGTTGGCTTGTCTAAACCTTAAGTCTCGATCGTTCCCTTCAGTGGCTATGTGAATGGAAGTTTTAGGTCTTATGACTGCAGCATGGGACGCGATCCTCTTTGCTCGTTTTCATATGAGACCTCTGCAGCTTTGCATGCTGAATCAATGGTGCAGGGATTATACTCGGATATTATAACTTATATACTTAAATCCCAACATTCAACTCTCTCTGTCTTGGTGGTTGGACCATCACCGGATTGTTCGAGGGGCCTCTTTTGTTCATCCTTCCTGGACTGTGATCTCAACGGATGCAAGTCTTACAGGTTGGGGAGCTGTCTGGGGGTCTCTGACAGCACAAGGGGTTTGGAAACCTCAAGAGGCGAGGTTACCAATCAATATTTTAGAACTCTGTGCTATCTTCAGAGCTCTTCAGGCTTGGGCTTTATTAAAGAGAGAACTTTTCATTAGTTTTCAGACAATATCACAACAGTGGCATATGTCAATCATCAGGGAGGGACTCTCAGCTCTTTAGCAATGAGAGAAGTATCTCTGATACTTTCTTGGGCGGAGTCCAACTCTTGTCTAATTTCTGCGATTCATATTCCAGGTGTAGACAATTGGGAAGCGGATTATCTCAGTCGTCAGACTTTGCATCCGGGGGAGTGGTCTCTCCATCCAGATGTTTCATCAGATTGTACAGATGTGTGGTGTTCCAGAAATCGATCTGATGGCCTCTCGTTTGAACAATAAACTTCCCATATATCTTTCCAGATCCAAGGATCCTCAGGCAGAGATGGTGGATGCTTTAGCAGTTCCTTGGTTTTACCAACCTGCTTACATTTTTCCACCTCTAGTTCTTCTGCCAGGGGTGATCTCCAAGATCATAATAGAACAATCTCATGTGTTTCTGATAGCACCAGCATGGCATCACAGTTTTTGGTATGCGGATCTTGTCCGGATGTCCAGTTGTCAACTTTGGTTACTTCCTTTAAGGCCAGACCTTCTGCCTCAAGGGCTGTTTTCTTCATAAATGGAAAGAGTCCACAGCTGCATTCATTACTTTTGGGAATTTAGAACCTGGCCACCAGGAGGAGGCAAAGACACCCAAGCCAAAGGCTTAAATACTCCTCCCACTCCCCTCATCCCCCAGTCATTCTTTGCCTTTCGTCCCAGGATCCTTCCCTGGGTGGGGGGTTGTTCCCTTCGGAGGTTGCGGCACATTTTCGTATTCAAATCCTGATGGTGATGGCGCATCTGCAGCTTCTAGATGTCTGCTTAAGGTTATGTTCGTGTCCAGTCAACCCGGGCCCCCCAGGCTTGGGGTGGCCTGCTCAGCTCTCCGGGGGAGCGACTGCTCCTGAGGCTCCGGTGTAAGTGTGCTTGGCTTTTTGTTATAGGCTGGCGCTCCTTCGTGTTACGGCACATTTTGGCGTTGTTAGATGATCCCATCCTTAATGGATATAGGGGTTCTCAGTCTTCTTCTTCGAATAGCTCACATAATTAAATATAAGTCCACAAAGAGGCAGCACCTTGAAGCATATACAAATCTTTATTTCCACTACTGTTTTAATCCCAGTATGTGGAAATAAAGATTTTTATATGCTTCAAGGTGCTGCCTCTTTGTGGACTTGTGAGTATTCAAGGGATTACAGCACCCTTTAGGCTTGCACCTGACAGTGGTGCTGTGCTACCCAAGTGTTTTAAATAATTAAATATAAGGGGATGAAGTAATCTTCTTATAGTTTCCAATCTGAGCTGGGATGAGCAGGGCCCCGTTAGGCTGGTCCTGCGGGTGTGTCTGATCCTTTTAGGCGAAAACCTACGGGTTGCCTTTTCTTTTCTTTAATCCGGTTAGGATGACTTTTATTTGATTTTCAAAGCTCATGTTTGGTTTCATATTCCTTCGGGAGTTTTCCTTTTGGAATCAATACTCGCGATTTCTTGATCGCACTGTTTACTTTTACGGAAGTTGTTCCGAGGACACGTTTAGTCCTATGTGTTGTCTGTCATTTATTTCTCCCTCCCTGGAGGCGAATATTGCGGCCTTAACAGTAATGGCTAGGATCAGACTGATTCTGACCGGGTTCAGCTCCTTCTGTCTTGAGGCCTCTTTCAGATACGTGGCGCCTGTTCTTCCTGGCTGGTCCTGTTAGGGCGCTGAGTGATGCTTTATTATTTGTGTTTTTTACAAGTGTCAGCTAAGCATTCTGTGAGGACCTGAGGCTCTGTGGGGCATGGGGGACTGGTTCCCTTTTCTCTTGTAGAGGGGTACGGCTGTGGACCGACCTTGGGGCGATGGGTCCCCTGGAGGAGTGTTGGCTCCTTTTCAATGTATTCTAGGCTTTGGACAAAGCGGGATTTTTGTTGGGTTGTGGTTTCAGGCTTGGTGCCTTCAGAATGGGCCGCCTGTTGTACCCTCCTGTTTTAGCATTCAGTGTCTTCTATAGCTTGGGTATTGTTTTCCCAAAAGTAATTAATGCAGTTGTGGACTCTTTCCATTTATGAAGAAAAACATAAATTATGCTTACCTGATAATTTTCTTTTCTTCAGATGGAAAGAGTCCACAGCTCCCCGTCCGTGTTTTTGTGTAGGGCCGCCTTAATTTTGTTATTCTGGCAGCTTTTTCACCCTGATATTTCTTCTACTGTTCCTTGTATTTTCTTCTTCAGAAGCAGTCTTTGGTAGAAAAGTTCTTCAGGCAGCTGTCTCAGTTTGATTCCTTTGGCTATGATTTGAGGTTTTTTTTTAAATTTTAAGAAAACTTAATTATTATTTGGATTTAATTTTTTCAGTGGAAATAGCTGTTTTCTTCATAAATTGAAAGAGTCAACAGCTGCATTCATTACTTTGGGGAATTCAGAACCCGGCCACCAGGAGGAGGCAAAGACACCCCAGCCAAAGGCTTAAATACCTCCCCCACTCCCCTCATCCACCAGTCATTCTTTGCACTTTGTCCCAGGAGGTTGGCAGAGAAGTGTCAGAAGTTTTCGATTGTCTCTTATGGAGGGTAGTACTCTTCGGCATGGGACTGGAGTTTTAAGTAATCCTTTCAGTCTCTCAGTGAGAGCATGGGTGAAAGTTAGAGTCCGGAGATGCAGGGAATCATATTAACAGCTCCACAAGCAATCAGCGTTGACGAGTTTCGCTGCCTGCTTTCTTCTCTCAAGTCTATGGCAGAAGCGACGCTACTATCTGTCACACTTGAAGGGCCATGTTCCTGTTCCATGGCGTAGATTCCGGTAAGATCGTTTCATTTTACTTTCATCATGGATGTATTGTAATTACAACTGTTTATCCGAGAGGGGCTACAACCTTTCGGGGATAACCTTAACATAGGATTTTAGTGAGACCCCTTTTGTGTTTTGGAATCAAGGGTTAATATCTCCTAAGGGGGGTTATTGAACAGGGTTTTTTTTAATCATATTCGTTATGTGATTCTGTCTGCTACTGTGTAGTGATACTTCGGCTCATGGCTATTTTGGAACATAACGGCCTATGTCTAGCGATGCGGCCTTTACAGTCGGACGCACTTTTTTCATGCACTGCATGGTTTACCTTGTGACTGGGCGTGGTCACTTTTAGCTCTCCATTCCCGCATTCCTGACCATGTGGCGACGGAGAAATTCTGGTCCGCTGGTGTCTGGTTCACAGGAGTTGGTGAGTGTCCCAGCCATTGGGGGTGTAAGGAGCCATTTAGATTTTTCTTATTGGTCTATTTTTTAATCAATATATCAGTTATGTAGGATTCTTATTTTGTCTGATTCAGATTCTACTTCTTAAGAAGAATATGAATTATTTTTAGTTTAGAGTGAATAGAGCGCTGGAACTGTCAAAATCCCAGGCTCCCTATAAATATAAGTTCCTTCCAACTTATATGTGTGCGAATTTTCAGAAGAATTTGTGTAGATATAGGGGCGTGATACACTTAAGGGATATGTTTTAATTTTAAGGAATACAGATTTTCCAATTTATTGCTGAGATCAATTTTTAAAAGTGAAGAAAAAAAAAGAGAAGGTTTATAGAACTTATTATGTGAATATAAACAAGTGAGATGATAGTGCTTAGACCTTTTGAAAATTATATTTTTGTACAATAATTAATTAGTGTATATGGTAAATAAATTACCTAAAAATAACCTGATATTTATACATTGTATGTGACGGTATATTACCTAATATAAAAACTAAGAGATTTAGAAGAAATATATTTATTAATCTCTAATCCACAAGAGTGCAATAATGGTGTAGATTTCCTATGTAGAGAATTTTTAGTAGAATGATTTCTGTGTAGATAATGTGTTGCTAAAATCTTAAGTGAAATTATTTGTTAAGTGAAAAACAATAATAAGTGACTCCAAATGGTGAGAATGAAATAACATAAGATTTATTTAAAATATATTAATAAAGGATTAAAAATGATCCACATAACGTTGTATTTATCAATTGATGTCAATATATCTATGGGACGTCTCCCAGATACAATTTTATTATTCAAATCAACAAGCCCTGTATAGGTAGAATTATTGCATGTAACCAAAAATGAAAAAAGGAATACAATAAAAAAAGTCAGTTTAAAAATCACTTCCTATGTCCCAATGAGAACTCCAAATATCTTTTAGGCTTTGTATAGCTATTATTTCTATATTGAGGATTAAGAAGCTCAAAGCAGTTTGGATTATAGTTGCCGCTTCAGAATTTGCTAAGTACCGCTCTTAGTGCTATGCACGCGGTGAAAGAAGTAACTATGTGTTTTTAAAATCCAAGGTTAAGATATATCTGTAGCAAACAGTCTTACTTGGAGTTTTTTCAGTGTTTGGTTAAAAACCGTTAAAAGTTCATATACCACTCTTAGTGCTGTGCACGCGGTAGAAAAATTGACTTATAGTGAAATCCAGAATCAAATAAAGATTATTACACGTTCACCTTTCTTTCATGTAATTAGCAAGAGTCCATGAGCTAGTGACGTATGGGATATACATTCCTACCAGGAGGGGCAAGTTTCCCAAACCTCAAAATGCCTACAAATACACCCCTCACCACACCCACAAATCAGTTTTACAAACTTTGCCTCCCGTGGAGGTGGTGAAGTAAGTTTGTGCTAGATTCTATGTTGATATGCGCTTCGCAGCAGGCTGGAGCCCGGTTTTCCTCTCAGTGTGCAGTGAATGTCAGAGGGATGTGAGGAGAGTATTGCCTATTTGAATTCAATGATCTCCTTCTACTGGATCTTTTTCATAGGTTCTCTGTTATCGGTCGTAGAGATTCATCTCTTACCTCCCTTTTCAGATCGACGATATACTCTTATATACCATTACCTCTACTGATTCTCGTTTCAGTACTGGTTTGGCTTTCTACTACATGTAGATGAGTGTCCTGGGGTAAGTAAGTCTTATTTTTTGTGACACTCTAAGCTATGGTTGGGCACTTTTTTATATAAGTTCTAAATATATATGTTTAAACATTTATTTGCCTTGATTCAGGATGATCAATATTCCTTATTTCAGACAGTCAGTTTCATTATTTGGGATAATGCATATGAATTTTCAATTTTTTCTTACCTTTCATATTGACTTTTTTTCCCTGTGGGCTGTTAGGCTCGCGGGGGCTGAAAATGCTTTATTTTATTGCGTCATTCTTGGCGCGGACTTTTTTGGCGCAAAAAATTTCTTTGTCATTTCCGGCGTCAGCCCACAGGGAAAAAAAGTCGCCGGAAGTTGTTTGTGTTTGCGTCATTTTTTTGACGTTTTGCGCCAAAAATTTCGGCGTCACCGGATGTGGCGTCATTCTTGGCGCCAAAAGCGTTTAGGCGCCAATAATGTGGGCGTCTTTTTTGGCGCTAAAAAATGTGGGCGTCATTATTGTCTCCACCTTTTTTTCACATTATTTAAGTCTCATTTTTCTTTTGCTTCTGGTTACTAGAGGCTTGTTCATTGGCATTTTTCCCATTCCTGAAACTGTCATTTAAGGAATTTGATAGATTTTGCTTTATATGTTGTTTTTTCTCTTACATATTGCAAGATGTCTCAGATTGACCCTGGATCAGAAGCTACTTCTGGAAAAACGCTGCCTGATGTTGGTCCTACCAAAGTTAAGTGCATTTGTTGTAAACTTGTGGTAACTGTTCCTCCGGCTGTAGTTTGTGATGTATGTCATGATAAACTTGCTAATGCAGATAAAATTTCCATTAGTAATATTCCATTACCTGTTGCTGTTCCATCAACATCTATTACTCAGGATGTTCCTGTTAATATAAGAGATTTTGTTTCTAAATCTATTAGGAAGGCTATGTCTGTTATTCCTCCTTCCAGTAAGCGTAAAAGGTCTTTTAAAACTTCTCATTTCTCAGATGAATTTTTAAATGAACATCATCATTCTGATTCTGTCTCTGATGAGGATTTTTCTGGTTCAGAGGATTCAGTCTCAGATATTGACACTGATAAATCTTCATATTTATTTAAAATGGAATTTATTCGTTCTTTGCTTAAAGAAGTTTTAATCGCATTAGAAATGGAGGATTCTAGTCCTCTTGATACTAAATCTACTAAGCGTTTAAATTCAGTTTTTAAACCTCCTACAGTTATTCCGGAAGTTTTTCCTGTCCCTGATGCTATTTCTGAAGTAATTTCTAGGGAATGGAATAATCTGGGTAATTATTTTACTCCTTCTAAAAGATTTAAGAAATTGTATCCTGTGCCATCTGACAGATTAGAGTTTTGGGACAAAATCCCTAAAGTTGATGGGGATATCTCTACTCTTGCTAAGCGTACTACTATTCCTACAGCAGATAGTACTTCCTTTAAGGATCCTTTAGATAGGAAGATTGAATCCTTTCTAAGGAAAGCTTATTTATGTTCAGGTAATCTTCTTAGGCCTGCTATTTCTTTGGCTGATGTTGCTGCAGCTTCCACTTTTTGGTTGGAGGCTTTGGCACAACAAGTGTCAGATCATAATACTCATAGCATTGTTAAGCTTCTTCAACATGCTAATAACTTTATTTGTGATGCCATCTTTGATATCATTAGAGTTGATGTCAGGTTTATGTCTTTAGCTATTCTAGCTAGAAGAGCTTTATGGCTTAAAACTTGGAATGCTGATATGTCTTCTAAGTCAACTTTGCTTTCTCTTTCTTTCCAAGGTAATAAATTGTTTGGTTCCCAGTTGGATTCTATTATTTCAACTGTTACTGGGGGGAAAGGAACTTTTTTACCTCAGGATAAAAAATCTAAAGGTAAATATAGGGCTGCTAATCGTTTTCGTTCCTTTCGTCAGAATAAGGAACAAAAGCCTGATCCTTCCCCTAAAGGAACGGTTTCTGTTTGGAAACCGTCTCCAGTCTGGAATAAATCTAAGCCTTTTAGAAAGCCAAAGCCAGCTCCCAAGTCCACATGAAGGTGCGGCCCTCATTCCAGCGCAGCTGGTAGGGGGCAGATTACGATTTTTCAAAGAAATTTGGATCAATTCGATTCACAGTCTTTGGATTCAGAACATTGTCTCACAAGGGTACAGAATAGGTTTCAAGGTAAGGCCACCTGCAAGAAGATTTTTTCTTTCTCGCATTCCAATAAATCCAGTGAAGGCTCAGGCGTTTCTGAAATGTGTTTCAGATCTAGAGTTGGCTGGAGTAATTGTGCCTGTTCCAGTTTTGGAACAGGGTCTGGGGTTTTACTCAAATCTATTCATTGTACCAAAGAAGGAGAATTCCTTCAGACCAGTTCTGAATTTAAAAATATTGAATCGTTATGTAAGGATACCAACATTCAAAATGGTAACTATAAGGACTATTCTGCCTTTTGTTCAGCAAGGGCATTATATGTCCACAATAGATTTGCAGGATGCATATCTGCATATTCCGATTCATCCAGATCACTTTCAGTTTCTGAGATTCTCTTTTCTAGACAAGCATTACCAATTTGTGGCTCTGCCGTTCGGTCTAGCAACGGCTCCAAGGATTTTTTCAAAGGTTCTCGGTGCCCTTCTATCTGTAATCAGAGAACAGGGTATTGTGGTATTTCATTATTTGGACGATATCTTGGTACTTGCTCAGTCTTCACATTTAGCAGAATCTCATACGAATCGACTTGTGTCATTTCTTCAAGAACATGTTGGAGGATCAATTTACCAAAGAGTTCTTTGATTCCTCAGACAAGGGTAACCTTTTTAGGTTTCCAGATAGATTCAGTGTCCATGACTTTGTCTCTGACGGACAAGAGACGTCTGAAATTAATTTCAGCTTGTCGAAACCTTCAGTTTCAATCATTCCCTTCGGTAGCCTTATGCATGGAAATTCTAGGTCTTATGACTGCTGCATCGGACGCGATCCCTTTTGCTTGTTTTCACATGCGACCTCTTCAGCTCTGTATGCTGAACCAGTGGTGCAGTGATTATACAAAGATATCACAGTTAATATCTTTAAATCCGATTGTACGACACTCTCTGACGTGGTGGACAGATCACCATCGTTTAGTTCAAGGGGCTTCTTTTGTTCCTCCAACCTGGACTGTGATCTCAACGGATGCGAGTCTGACAGGTTGGGGAGCTGTATGGGGGTCTCTGACAGCGCAGGGGGTTTGGGAATCTCAGGAGGCGAGATTACCAATCAACATTTTGGAACTCCGTGCGATTTTCAGAACTCTTCAGTCGTGGCCTCTTCTGCAGAGAGAATCGTTCATTTGTTTTCAGACGGACAATGTCACAACCGTGGCATATGTCAATCATCAAGGGGGGACTCACAGTCCTCTGGCTATGAAAGAAGTATCTCGGATACTTGTATGGGCGGAATCCAGCTCCTGTCTAATTTCTGCGGTTCACATCCCAGGTATAGACAATTGGGAAGCGGATTATCTCAGTCGCCAAACGTTACATCCGGGCGAATGGTCTCTTCACCCAGAGGTATTTCTTCAGATTGTTCAAATCTGGGGTCTTCCAGAAATAGATCTGATGGCTTCTCATCTAAACAAGAAACTTCCCAGGTATCTGTCCAGATCCAGGGATCCTCAGGCGGAGGCAGTGGATGCATTGTCGCTTCCTTGGAAGTATCATCCTGCCTATATCTTTCCGCCTCTAGTTCTTCTTCCAAGAGTGATTTCCAAGATTCTAAAGGAGCGTTCGTTTGTTCTGCTGGTGGCTCCAGCATGGCCTCACAGGTTTTGGTATGCGGATCTTGTTCGGATGGCTTCTTGCCAACCTTGGACTCTTCCGTTAAGACCAGACCTTCTATCTCAAGGCCCATTTTTCCATCGGGATCTCAAATCATTAAATTTGAAGGTATGGAGATTGAACGCTTGATTCTCAGTCATAGAGGTTTCTCTGACTCCGTAATTAATACTATGTTACAGGCTCGTAAATCTGTGTCTAGGAAGATATATTATCGAGTCTGGAAGACTTACATTTCTTGGTGTTCTTCTCATCAATTTTCCTGGCATTCTTTTAGAATTCCTAGAATTTTACAGTTTCTCCAGGATGGTCTGGATAAAGGTTTGTCTGCAAGTTCCTTGAAAGGACAAATTTCTGCTCTTTCTGTGCTGTTTCACAGAAAGATTGCTAATCTTCCTGATATTCATTGTTTTGTACAGGCTTTGGTTCGTATCAAACCTGTCATTAAGTCAATTTCTCCTCCTTGGAGTTTAAATTTGGTTCTGGGAGCTTTACAAGCTCCTCCTTTTGAACCTATGCATTCTCTGGATATTAAATTACTTTCTTGGAAAGTTTTGTTTCTTTTGGCCATCTCTTCTGCTAGAAGAGTTTCAGAGTTATCTGCTCTTTCTTGTGAATCTCCTTTTCTGATTTTTCATCAGGATAAGGCAGTGTTGCGGACTTCATTTAAATTTTTACCTAAGGTTGTGAATTCTAATAACATTAGTAGAGAGATTGTGGTTCCTTCATTGTGTCCTAATCCTAAGAATTCTAAGGAAAGATCGTTACATTCTTTGGATGTGGGTAAGAGCTTTGAAATATTATGTTTAAGCTACTAAAGATTTCCGAAAGACTTCTAGTCTGTTATCTTTTCTGGTTCTAGGAAAGGTCAGAAGGCCTCTGCCATTTCTTTGGCATCTTGGTTAAAGTCTTTAATTCATCATGCTTATGTTGAGTCGGGTAGAACTCTGCCTCAAAGGATTACAGCTCATTCTACTAGGTCAGTTTCTACTTCCTGGGCGTTTAGGAATGAAGCTTCGGTTGATCAGATTTGCAAAGCAGCAACTTGGTCTTTTTTGCATACTTTTACTAAATTCTACCATTTTGATGTATTTTCTTCTTCTGAAGCAGTTTTTGGTAGAAAAGTACTTCAGGCAGCTGTTTCAGTTTGATTCTTCTGCTTATAATTTGAGTTTTTTTCATTATAAGATTTAAACTTTGTTTTGGGGTGTGGATTATTTTTCAGCGGAATTGGCTGTCTTTATTTTATCCCTCCCTCTCTAGTGACTCTTGCGTGGAAGTTCCACATCTTGGGTATTTATTATCCCATACGTCACTAGCTCATGGACTCTTGCTAATTACATGAAAGAAAACATAATTTATGTAAGAACTTACCTGATAAATTCATTTCTTTCATATTAGCAAGAGTCCATGAGACCCACCCTTTTTTGTGGTGATTATGATTTTTTTGTATAAAGCACAACTATTCCAATTCCTTATTTTTGATGCTTTCGCACTTTTTCTTATCACCCCACTTCTTGGCTATTCGTTAAACTGATTTGTGGGTGTGGTGAGGGGTGTATTTGTAGGCATTTTGAGGTTTGGGAAACTTTGCCCCTCCTGGTAGGAATGTATATCCCATACGTCACTAGCTCATGGACTCTTGCTAATATGAAAGAAATGAATTTATCAGGTAAGTTCTTACATAAATTATGTTTTTCAGTCAAAAGTGTCCCAGTTTGTATCACATTAGTTTTACTTACAGTTCTTGCTGTTATAGGAGACCGCAATACTATGACCGCTTACTGTTTCTCCAAGGTGTTCTGCTCTCTCCGTTGTTTGTCTTCGGCGCCTGACGTCACACTCCTCCGTGGGAGGTCGTCTTTCAATGGGAGTGATACCGCTGCTCTGTATTGTACACTTGACACTTTGTATTCCTTAATGATGATGAAGAATAATAACTGCACTTAGTGCTTATGCACGCAGTTAATTGTAAAGATCTTTAGCAATTCCCCAAATGGTTAGTGGGATAGAGATGTAGAAAAATGAATAACCCGGGTTATTTTAATTAGCTATATATTCAGATATAGTGTATAATGTAAGTTCATAGATAAAATAAGTCACACAGCTCGACGCGTTTCGCTCTTCTCAGAGCTTTATCAAGATGCTGGTGACTAGTGATTTCTCTCTTTTTAAATGTTCTGCTTGATCCTTATTGGTTGTTTCTTGATTGTGTATAAAGGTGGATTGTCTAATATTTCCATAGTTACTTCATTATTGTTCCTGTAATTTCCTCATATAGAAATAAGTTAACTTGATTGTTATATCATTTTTCATATATATTTAATAGATAATTTTGATCCACATTCATTATGGAAATTCAAAAAAAAATTCTATTTGTTCTCTTGATTTGAATTTCCTTTTTTTGGGGCTTTATTACTTTAAGGTGGTATTGATGTGTATCACTGCATTATAGCTATATATGTAAGTAAAACTAATGTGATACAAACTGGGACACTTTTGACTGAAAAGGTGAACGTGTAATAATCTTTATTTGATTCTGGATTTCACTATAAGTCAATTTTTCTACCGCGTGCACAGCACTAAGAGCGGTATATGAACTTTTAACGGTTTTTAACCAAACACTGAAAAAACTCCAAGTAAGAGTGTTTGCTACAGATATATCTTAACCTTGGATTTTAAAAACACATAGTTACTTCTTTCACCGCGTGCATAGCACTAAGAGCGGTACTTAGCAAATTCTGAAGCGGCAACTATAATCCAAACTGCTTTGAGCTTCTTAATCCTCAATATAGAAATAATAGCTATACAAAGCCTAAAAGATATTTGGAGTTCTCATTGGGACATAGGAAGTGATTTTTAAACTGACTTTTTTTATTGTATTCCTTTTTTCATTTTTGGTTACATGCAATAATTCTACCTATACAGGGCTTGTTGATTTGAATAATCAAATTGTATCTGGGAGACGTCCCATAGATATATTGACATCAATTGATAAATACAACATTATGTGGATCATTTTTAATCCTTTTATTAATATATTTTAAATAAATCTTATGTTATTTCATTCTCACCATTTGGAGTCACTTATTATTGTTTTTCACTTAACAAATAATTTCACTTAAGATTTTAGCAACACATTATCTACACAGAAATCATTCTCCTAAAAATTCTCTACATAGGAAATCTACACCATTATTGCACTCTTGTGGATTAGAGATTAATAAATATATTTCTTCTAAATCTCTTAGTTTTTATATTAGGTAATATACCGTCACATACAATGTATAAATATCAGGTTATTTTTAGGTAATTTATTTACCATATACACTAATTAATTATTGTACAAAAATATAATTTTCAAAAGGTCTAAGCACTATCATCTCACTTGTTTATAATCACATAATAAGTTCTATAAACCTTCTATTTTTTTTTCTTCACTTTTAAAAATTGATCTCAGCAATAAATTGGAAAATCTGTATTCCTTAAAATTAAAACATATCCCTTAAGTGTATCACGCCCCTATATCTACACAAAGAATATGAATTAACCCGAGTGATACATGCCCATCAGTTATGTTCCGAATGCCGTTTTAGAGTGCTCTGTTCCTCGAGATCAGGGAATCAGGGGCCCGCTGAGCCAAATGCCTCTGGGGATTCTATTTCCCAAGAGACAAGTTCTCTACCACCAACTCTTACTACGCATGCAGGTAACCCAAACGCTGCTTATCCTTCTATGGAGAGTGGCCTGTTCCCACCGGAGGTTAAGACACGGTTCCGCATGGCCATATCTTATGGGATCGTCAGGCGTGGGATCGTCTGGTCCAGTTCAGCCCTCCGGGGGAGCGACTACCCCTGAGGCCTCAGGGTGTCAACCTTCGGGGCCGTTGTCATCATTTTTCCCGGCGGAGGTATGTTGCACCTTTCGTTATTGACTGGCACGCCTTCGTGTTCTACTGAGGCACGTTTTGGCGTTGCTGGAGGATCCCACTCTTAATGGGGGGATTTCTCAGTCTTCCTCTTCGACTGGCTTGCATGATTAGACATAAGGGGATGACAATCTTTTTATAGTCTTTGTTATTTGAGTATCCGTTTCCAGTTCTGAGCTTGGAAGAGCTGTTGGGCTGGTCCTGCGTGTGTCCGTTCTTCCTGGGCGATAACCTACGGGTTGCCTGATCTTTTATTTAATCCGGTGAGGATAGATTTTCTTTGGACTAAAGCTCATGTTGTCGTAATGTTTCCTTCGGGAACTTTCTTCTCTGGAATTGATACTCGCAATTTTATGGTCACACTGTTTACTTTTACAAAGGTTTGTTCAAGAGTGAGGACGTGCTAGTCCTATGTTTGTCTGTTGTCTATCCCTCCATCTCAGGGGAGACTCTATGTGGCCTTGATAGTGCTGGGGCCTTTGGTTTCAGGCTGGTCCTGACTGGGTACAAATCCTTCTGTTTTTGATGCCTAGTTTAGACACGTGGCGCCTTTTATGCCTGGCTGGTCAGGGGAGGGCGCCTAGTGCTCACAAAATGACTTGTGTGGTTTTCCTTGTTTTATTTTACAAGTTTCAGCTAGCATCCTGAGAGGACTTGGTCAGTGGTTTGCTTAAGGGCATGGGGGATGGTTCAGTCCTCATTAGCCTGCGACATGCTCTGTTGCTTCCGATTTTTGCGGGGACTAGAATTTTCCTTCTCGTTGTGGGTTGGAGGTTAAAAATGGAGGTCCTTCATGCCGCCGGTTCTTGGCGGTCTTGCCTTTTTAAGGTCTTTTTGGGAGTGTTCTTTTAGGACTTATTCCTTTTAGAGGTTCTCATCCTTCGAGTTGAGACTTCTGGACTTCGTCCGGGTTCCTGGTGGCTTTGAACTAGGTAGCATGGACTGAGCGGTCTAAGGCACTGGATAAGTCTCCAGTCTCTTCGGAGGTGTGGGTTCTACTTCCGAGAGTTAGTTGTCTCCATGTCGGGGACGATAGGCGGTGTTGTCTCCTTTTCCAATCGTTTGCTTAGGGGATGTTTCTACCAGGGTTCAGGATGCTCTGCATTCTTCTTCCTTGGGTGTGGTCCTCCGGGAAAGTTAGTCTGAAAGGATTATGGAGACTAGCCTTTTTCTACTCTCTCTTTCGGGTGACTCTGTTCTCATTATCATTCCCTTAGTCTTTGTGTGAGTTTTCCTTGGGGCCTGGAGCTCTAGAGTGATGGCGTGACTTTGTCGCGGCCTAGCACCGTGTTTGGGGGGTGTGGCCCTCCTGCTAAGAGTGTTCTCTTCCGTTTGGGATGGTAATTACGAGTGAGTACTGTACCCGTTCTCTGGGTTAGCCCGGTTATTGTCCCCTGTGAGGTCTGTTTTTCTTCAGATGGGGTATCTTGTGTTCCCTGAGGGTGTCGTTCAGGGTACTAGCTCATGGACTCTTGCCACTATGAAATAAATGAATTTATCAGATAAGTTCTTACATAAATTATGTTATTTCTCCCTTTCCCTATGGGGATAGGTTGGATACTTTTAGACAGTGGAACGCCCCAGGGAAAGGAAGACTTTATAGATGACGAGCTGGCACCGCTCTGCTCCTAATACAATGGTCTGGGGACATTTTGTAATATCCTCTGTTAAGGATATCAACCTATTTTAGAGCCACTTGGAGTTTATCTCCTTTGTGCAGGGCGAGACCGGCTGGGTGTAACCGGTTTCTCCTCAGAGACTAAGAGACATTCCCGCTGTGGTCTCGGGGGAGAAGTTTAATGATGTAGCTAAACTTTTATGCTTAAGGATGGCTGTAGACTTTATTCGTTTTCAGGCATACTGTGTAGACAAATTATTATTTTGTATACAATCGTGGAGGTTTATGGCCGCCGTTTCGCATGTTTCGGCCCCCTCCAGGGAGCAGATTTCCCGATCGTCGCGTCACGTGGTATGCGCACTCCTTCCTTCTTCCCTCGCCTACGATCGCAGTTGGAGGCTCTGGAAACAGGTTCTTGTTTGCAGCGGGGACGGCTCCTGGAGATGCTTTAGACTCTGTGCTGTTTCAGCTGCTGGTGGCTTTTCAGCTAAGGCACCTGAGTCACTGTATTGTGCTGGGTTCAAATCTGACCTAAGCCGCTTTGGTCTGGGACCTTACTGAAGTAAGCCCAACCCTTACACTTGCTGATGTGAAGACACAACTAGAGGTGCTATGGAAAGGGATTTTTGGTTATTTTTATTGCCTTTCTCGTTTCTTTTCTATTTGGGTACTTATCTATAACCAAATATGGAGGACAATTTAAATTTTTGTTTAGAGGATGCTAATCATCCTATTTTACAATCTAAGAAATGTTTTGGAGGAAGCCAAAGTTTGTCCACCTGCACAGTTGTGTGCCTTTGTTTGAGCTCTGTACTACATTCTAGGTGATAAGGCTCCAAGTCAAAATCTTCCCTATCTAAGGGTTTTAAAGAGACACTGAACCCACATTTTTTATTTTGTGATTCAGATAGAGCATGCAATTTTAAGCAACTTTCTAATGTACTCCTATTATCAAATGTTCTTCATTCTCTTGGTATTTTTATTTGAAAAGCAAGAATGTAAGTTTAGATGCCGAAGCATTTTTGATGAACAACCTGGGTTGTTCTTGCTGATTGGTGGATAAATTCATCCACCAATAAACAAGTGCTGTCCAGGGTTCTGGACTTTCTTTTTCAATTAAAGATAACAAGAGAACAAAGAAAAATTGATAATAGGAGTAAATTAGAAAGTTGCTTAAAATTGCATGCTCTATCTGAATCACAAAAGAAAAAAAATTGGGTTCAGTATCCCTTTAACCCGTCAGAGCCCTCCACCTCTCAGGACTCATTTGTCCAGGATATGCCACATCTTTTTACTCTGTCCCCATCTCCTATTGCTACACATGCAGTACAAAAAGGCAGTTCCACAGCACCTTAAATAAAATGTCCTTTATTCAACAATCTTGGACAGCATAACATGCAACGTTTCGGGAACGTTATCCCTTAATCATGCATACCTCACTATACACCTGTGCCTTTATTTAAAGGCATATCCAACCAATCACTGGTTACCTGAGGAACCTCTTCTCACCTAGCAATGTGTATACTTTACAACGCCATCTGGTGGACAATGAGAATTTGTATTTAAATGGTTCATCTAATCTGAATAGTTTACATATGGATAATAGGTGTGCTAGCATTTTTGTGTCTATGTAGACACTATATTTATACATAATTTTTCAAACAATAAAATCAATACACAATATATACATCAATACATAAAAACTGTAAGAATAAATATTACAAAAATTAATTAATACACAAGTAAATAAATAAATATATATAGAAACTATGAGGCCGCTTCCCTTAATTAATATACCAAAGGAAAAAACTATATTAGTTCATTGTATTATAGACTAATATTAAGTAGATATTATTTCAAGATATATCAACCTTTAGTAGATACTACATCAATACCTTGCTACAAAATACAAAATATCTATAGGAAGACAGACAGGTCCAACTCTCTATTTAAACCATTTGGATACATGGATTCCAACTTATGGATCCAATATGCTTCCTTTTGCTTAAGGATACGCTCCCTATCACCTCCTCCTCTAGGCATATCAACATGGTCTATTATCTGCCACCTTATCTGATTGATTTAATGTCCATTTTCCAGAAAATGGCTAGCTACGGGGGCTTGAAGGTCACCAGTTCTAATATTAGACTTATGTTGATTTAGTCTTTCTCTCATCCTGCGGGTCATTTCCCCTATATAAATCTTAGAGCAAGGACATTTTATCATATAGATTACAAAAGTAGAATTACAAGTGTAATGTGATTTTAACTTAAATTTATGACCGCTCCGCGGATGTACAAACTATTTGCCTTTAATTATTGAATGGCAACTTGCACAATTCAGACATGGGAAACACCCTGTGTTCTTTTCAGTGATGTATCTAGTTTTACTACTATGTTTAGTACCCATGTCTGAGTGTACCAAGATGTCACTCAAATTCTTGACCCTACGATGTGCCATGATAGGATATTCCTTAAAAATGTGTTTATTACAAGTTTTAATTATATGCCAATGCTTTCTTAGGATGTTAGATATCTTTGTACTTTGATCATTGTCTATTTGTATCCTTTTTCTCAGTTTTAATATCCTTCCTCCTTAGTTCTTGTTTAATTTTAAAGGTTTCATTCACCACCAACTTCTCAGGGTACCCTCTTTCTAGGAATTTCTCACCCATTTCTTCGAGTCTTTTATCTCTAAGGTGACTGTCACTGACAATTTTGTTTACTCTCATTAATTGGCTTCTAGGAAGCGATTCTTTCAACTTCTGATAATGGAAACTGTCATACCTAAGTAACGTGTTACGGTCTGTCTTTTTACGATGGAGATCTACTTTAAGCTCCAAACCATCCTTATATATGACAGTGTCTAAAAATGTCATTTTCTCCTCGCTAGCTTCAAGTGTAAATTCAAGGCCATTTACTTCCAAATTAAGCTGCTTAACGAACTGCCTTAAGGAGTCTTCGCTGCCCCACCATATGCCAAACACATCGTCAATGAAGCGCCACCAAGTGGCTCCATACTGTAAAAACAGTCTATTATTATAAACATATTTCTCTTCAAAATAACTCATGTATAGGTTGGCATATGATGGGGCAACGTTCGACCCCATAGCAGTTCCCTTCTTTTGAATATACCATGTGTCTCTGAATAAAAAATAATTGTAAAATAGTACAAGAATTTGAGTGACATCTTGGTACACTCAGACATGGGTACTAAACATAGTAGTAAAACTAGATACATCACTGAAAAGAACACAGGGTGTTTCCCATGTCTGAATTGTGCAAGTTGCCATTCAATAATTAAAGGCAAAGAGTTTGTACATCCGCGGAGCGGTCATAAATTTAAGTTAAAATCACATTACACTTGTAATTCTACTTTTGTAATCTATATGATAAAATGTCCTTACTCTAAGATTTATATAGGGGAAACGACCCGCAGGATGAGAGAAAGACTAAATCAACATAAGTCTAATATTAGAACTGGTGACCTTCAAGCCCCCGTAGCTAGCCATTTTCTGGAAAATGGACATCAAATCAATCAGATAAGGTGGCAGATAATAGACCATGTTGATATGCCTAGAGGAGGAGGTGATAGGGAGCGTATCCTTAAGCAAAAGGAAGCATATTGGATCCATAAGTTGGAATCCATGTATCCAAATGGTTTAAATAGAGAGTTGGACCTGTCTGTCTTCCTATAGATATTTTGTAACAAGGTATTGATGTAGTATCTACTAAAGGTTGATATATCTTGAAATAATATCTACTTAATATTAGTCTATAATACAATGAACTAATATAGTTTTTTCCTTTGGTATATTAATTAAGGGAAGCGGCCTCATAGTTTCTATATATATTTATTTATTTACTTGTGTATTAATTAATTTTTGTAATATTTATTATTACAGTTTTTATGTATTGATGTATATATTGTGTATTGATTTTATTGTTTGAAAAATTATGTATAAATATAGTGTCTACATAGACACAAAAATGCTAGCACACCTATTATCCATATGTATACTATTCAGATTAGATGAACCATTTAAATACAAATTCTCATTGTCCACCAGATGACGTTGTAAAGTATACACATTGCTAGGTGAGAAGAGGTTCCTCAGGTAACCAGTGATTGGTTGGATATGCCTTTAAATAAAGGCACAGGTGTATAGTGAGGTATGCATGATTAAGGGATAACATTCCCGAAACGTCGCATGTTATGCTGTCCAAGATTGTTGAATAAAGGACATTTTATTTAAGGTGCTGTGGAACTGCCTTTTTGTACTACATATGTCGAGCTAGTGGTCGCTAGCTAATCCTACGTGCACCTGGCCAACTGGCCGCATCCTTGTTTGCTGGGTCTACCTATTTTTGTTTATTGCTACACATGCAGTATCCTGCGGTTCAGCACTGCCTTCTTCTGGAATGTTTTGTCTTCCAGTAGGCTTCGCAGCACAGCTTCAATCGGCTGTATTGCTTCGGCACTGAGTGTTTTTCCTGTTTTCAGACTAACGGAAAATAAAAATTAAACTTGTTTCATCTACAGAGAGAATCTGTAATCCTATAGAGACAGCGTTGGTCAGTCTCTTTCAGCATTATGAGAAAGATCATTCCTCTTTGGTTACGAAGGCGATCTCTCTTCTTCCGACTCTGCTGAGAAGATAGCAGAACCTGAAGAGATTGGTTTCAGATTCAATCTTGAACATCTTCGATTCTTACTCAGGAGGTCTTGTCGTCTCTGAATGTTCCTGAGCCTAAACCTTCTGAGGAACCAAAAATAATTTCTATGCTGGATACTGCTTATCAATCCAGACCTAATGCCCCTGAGGCTTTTCTGGTCCTGGCTCGCATAGCAGAAATCGGGAAGCCGGGGATCTCTTTTTCCCTGTCTTCTAATTTTTAGAAGATGTTCCCAATACCTGACTCTCATCTGCAAATTATGGAGTACCATTCCAAAAGTGGAGGGAGATATTTTCTCTCTGACTAAGCGCACTACTATTCCCCTTGAGGATAGTACCTACTTCAGAGTCCCCACTGACAGGAAATTCGAATTGATTCAGATGAGCCTATTTTTTAACCGGCTGCGGGTTTCGCGGCAGTCGCTGGAGCCACTACTTTGCGGTGAGATTTGCTATCTGACCTGGTATTTTCTAAGGCTCCGTTGGAGTCATCCAGGATTGGATGAAGGCTCTCAAGACGACCAATTCCTTTAATTGTGATGTTATCATGTGTTAACATGGTTAATGTCATGGTCAGCTGATATGGTATCTAATTCCAGACTTATTTCCTTAGCGTTTTAATGGAAATATGTTGTTTGGTCCAGGCCTGTATTTTATTATTCCCACGGTAACCGGAAATCAACCCGATCGAATACGATCGGGTTGATTGACACCCCCCTGCTGGCGGCCTATTGGCCGCGAGTCTGCAGGGGGCGGCGTTGCACCAGCAGCTCTTGTGAGCTGCTGGTGCAATGCTGAATACGGCAAGTGTATTGCTCGCCATATTCAGCGAGATCTGTCGGACTTGATCCGCACTGTCGGATCCGGTCCGACAGACCTTGATAAATATGGGCCTATGTCCGAAGGTTCCCTGGAGACTATCAGATCCATTCTTCCTTTAGTCCAGGGAGATTGATTCTGGACGAAGATAGTTCTGAAGGACGCATACCTGCATGTTCCGATCCACAGGGATAGTTTCCAGTTCCTTCAATTTGCTTTTCTGAACAATCATTACCAGTTTGTAGCGCTTCGCTTTCTAACTTCTGCTCCAAGGATCTTTTCAAAGGTTTTAGCAACTCTTTTCGGTGGCCAGAGTGTGAGGAGCTGTGGCGGCTTACCTGGAATTAATTTTGGTTCAAGCTCCATCATCTCATTTAGCAAGATCTCACTCTGACACATTTCTGTGTCTCCTTCAGTCCCATGGTTGGAAGATAAATCTGGGCAAGAGCTCACTTGTTCCCAGTACCAGAGTGTGTTTTTTTTTTTGGGAACGCTCATAGATTCGGTTTCCATAGCGATTTTCCTCTCAGATCAGCGTTGAGTCAAATTTCTGTCTTCTTGTCCACTCGTTTCAGTCCACTGACCAGCTCTCAGTGGCTCAATGTATGGAAGTGGTGGGTCTCATGGTAGCTGCCATGGTTATTTTTCCTTTTGTATGCTTCCGTCTGAGTCCTTTACAACTATGTATGCTTAGATAGTGGATCAGCAATTTCTCCGACCTGTCTCAGTTGATCATTTTGGACCAGGAATCGAGATTCTCTCTTTTGGTGGCTCTTCTGGACCACCTGTCTAAAGGCACAGGCTTTTTGAGACCACCTTGGGAGATTGTGACTACGGTCATCAGTCTTCTAGGTTAGGGTATGGTCTAGGGTACCTTGAAGGTGCTCCAATCTGGCTGTTGCAAGAATCTCCCTTCCCATACACATACTGGACCTGAGGGCCATCCTCAATGATTTGATGGCGTGACTTCAGCTTCATTTGGTCCGCTTTATCAGTTTGAGGTGTTCTCAGTGATAACTGTCAGGTGGGGAGTTCCGGAGATAGATCTCATGGTATCTCATCTTAATACCAAAATACCCGGATATGTTTGAGATCGATGGACCCTCAAGCGGTCTTGGTTAACGCCTTAGCGGTACCGTGGAATTTAAAAACTTATTTATCTGTTTCCTCTGATTGAACTCCCTCCTAGGGTGATTGTCCGCATCAAGCAGGAGTGAGCCTCAGTGATCCCATTTGCTCCAGTGTGGCCACGCAGGACTTGGTTTGCGGACCTCGTGAGGATGTCATCTCCTCCTTAGAGGTTTCCTAGGGAGTGAACCTTCTTCAGCAAGGCCCATTTCTTTACCAACCTCTCGATTCTTTGTGGAGATCGAAGGTCTAGTTCTGTCAGAGAAGTTTTTCTGATAGTCATTGATTCTATGATTCAGGTTTGTAAGCCTTTTATTAGATGCATTTGCCA
Source organism: Bombina bombina (assembly GCF_027579735.1). Lineage (NCBI taxonomy): Eukaryota > Metazoa > Chordata > Amphibia > Anura > Bombinatoridae > Bombina > Bombina bombina. The sequence goes on from NC_069501.1 coordinate 8,630,606, forward strand.
CAAGATGTGGCGCTCTTATCTCTCTTGGTGTGAGGATCGAGATTTTCCTTGGCACGAGGTGAGGATTCCTTTTGGTTTTTTCCTTGATGGTTGGAGAGGGATTTGTGGGCCAGTTCTCTTAAGGGGCATTCTGCTCTTTCTGTGTTCTTTAGCATGCTCCGTTTGAGCCTATGCACGTTAATTTTTTGTTGGCCTTTTGTTCTCTGCTCACAGAATTTTCTGATTTATCTGCCTTACGTGCTTAGTTAGGTTTCTTTCCTAAGCTGTCTCTTTTGCAATGTCAATCAGAGGATTGTAGTGCCTTCCTTTTGTCCAAATCCTTCCTCACCAGGAATATTTGTTACACTACTTGGATGTGGTACGAGAGGGCCTCTGCAACCATTAACCTTTTGGTTACATAGCATCTTCCGTATGACATTCGTGGAGACAAGTCTACAGCATCCTGTAAGAATTCTGTTTCATTCTACTCGAGCAGTATCTTCAGGGGCTCTGTGGAACAGATCTGTTTTTACAACTTTGGTGTTTTTGCCTCAGCAGAGGTTTCCTTTTGGAGATTAGTGCTGCAAGGGATGGTGCCTTTAGTTTAGGTCTGCCTGCCTTGTTTTTCCCTCCCTGTTCATTCTGTGTCCTCTTCTGCTTGGTTATTGGTTTCTCAAAAGTATTGAATTAATTTGTAGACTCTCCCTGCCATTAGAAAGAAACCAGTTGATTTTTTTTCTGGCGGCTGTTGTTTCTTTTTTCTTCTGACACCTCTATTCCCCTAGTGTTTCTCTTTCTTTTCCTTTCCCTCGGGTGAATTACTGTGAGACTAGGGGGAAGTGGGAGGGACACATAAAGCTTTGGCTGGGGTGTCTTTGCCTCCTCCTGGTGGCAAGGTGTTGTATTTGCCAACAGTAATGAATGGATTTGTGGACTCTCCCTGCCAAGAAAGAAAATAATTTATCATGTAAGCATACATTTTGTTTCTTTCATACAGGTAGTGAGAGACCGCAATCCATTACTCCTGGGAATTACTCTTCTCTACTACTAGGAGGAGGCAAAGATTTTCAAACCCCAAGAGCTCTATAAAACCCCTCCCACCTCACACATACCTCAGTCTTTACTTTGCCTCCTCTGGACGTGGTCAAGGAATGAAGATGTGCATTTGATTCTTTAGAGAGAGGTGTTTTAAGTCTATGTTGAGGCCGTTTTAACCTCAGAGTACAGTGCTTGTCAGAGGGAAGTATATGGGGTATGGTTTGTGATTCTTTGTTTCACATAGACCTTCCATAATTGCTGATATGTTTCAGTACTGTTTTGGCTGTCTATTGCTTGTTTGCTTGTGGATTAGTATCTTTTTTTTTACATTTAGACACTCTTATAGCTATGTTATGGACACTTATTGTTAATATATATATTTGCAAATATATATGGCCCTGGGACAGAATCTTTACATTATTCCCCTTGCTGTTTTTGCACGTCCGTTTTTTTGGTGCACTTAATTTACATTTTGTGTGTCAACCTTCAGGTTTGCGCATGTCGGTTTATCGGTGGTCGGGATATTACATGTCCTTTTAGTATATTGTAGTTATTTTTGCACTTTGGCTGTATTTCGTCCGTCTGATTAGCGCACGTATGTCCTCAACTATGTCAGTTGTTTTTTTGTTTATACTGCTGAACTATTGGATGTAAAGTTGCTTTGTTTTGCAGTTTGGCTTAGTACGCATTGTATCTGAGAGGTGATTTTTTTTAATATTTTTTTTTAAAAAGGAAGGGGATAAGTGATTTGAATTCCTCAAGAGCTTTTTAAGGGGTTATAGTGGTTATTGCTTTTCTTAGCCAAATGCTATGATAGACATTTTCTGATTCTGTTCCTAAATTTACCTTAGAAGCCGAGGCCCGTGAACACCTTTCTACCATTAGGTGTGCTTATTGTAAAAAAGCTGAGTTATCTACTCCACCTCATTTATGTGACTCATGTTTAAAATTGTTATTGCATTCAGACCAACGTAATGCTGCTTCTATGGGTATTACTGCTCCTTCTGTCTCTTCATTACAGGAGAATGCTACTATTTTACCACTCAGTGTGGAAAATTACACGAAAGCTGCTGTTTCTGAGGTGCAGGTCGCTCTCCTGCCCTGAAGTAAGCTATGTCTCCTAAAGTCAGGGATACCGTTATGTCTTCAGAAGATTAAGATTCCTCTGGTGATGAGGAATCTTCCTCTGATGTTGAACCGAATACTTTTTGTTTAAAATTGATCATTTTCGTTCTCTTTTGAAAGAGGTTTTGATTACTTTAATATAGTAGATGACAATAAAGACAGAAGTCCATCGAGTTTAACCTATACAAATCTAATAACCTTACAAAAAAGCTCCAGTTGAGCTTAAATGAATCCCATTAAAATGTGACCCATTTAACACAAGCAATCATATCCCTGAATTCTGTTTCTAGTTAGAAATGTATCCAAACCATTTTTAAATGTATCTAAGGTATTGGCATTCTCTACCTCCGTTGGTAATGAGTTCCACTATTTATTGCTCTTACAGTGAAAACACTTTTCTTTTGCTGTAGAGTAAATCTTTAGGGGTTAAAAATCCTAAGGTTTCTGAGGATAAGCCTTGTAACTGTTTACATTTAGTTTATAAGACTGTTGTTATATCCCCTGTTTTTGCATATCCATGATGCTGTCTATGACATGATTTCTAGGGAATGGTCTAAGCCAGGTAATTCATTTAATCCTTCTACAAGGTTTACAAAGTTATATACTTTACCTACTCATAATGTTGGGTTGCTGGAAACTATTCTTAAGGTTTATGGGGCTGTTTCCCCTCTGGCTAAGTGTACTACTATCCCTTTGTAAGACAGTAGTTCTTTTAAGGACCCATTGGATAAAAAAATAAGAGTATTTTTTGGTTCTAATGACTCTGCTAGTAAAAATCTTTTGGGTTTGCTCAAAAATTACAATTCTTTTATTTGTGATGCTTTGTTTGATATTATGAAGATCAATGTCTTTGGCAGTCCTTACATTGCTTAAATCCTGGTCTGCTGGCATGGTGTCAAATCCCAGATCATTGTCTTTCTTTTCAGGGAAAGAAACTGTTTGGTTCTGACTTCGTTTCTATAATATCTACTGTTGCCGTTGATAAAGGGGCTTTTCTGATTTATTTATTGACCATTAATACCCATAAAGGGTTATTCCAGTATACCCAAATGGTTTTTGGCATGGCACCGGCAATCTGGCAACGCATCATGGATGAGATCCTAGTATGAATACCTTTTACTCAGTGTTTGCTAGATGGCATGCTCATCATTTGCCCCACAGATGAAGAACACAAGAAGAATGTGGAAACTGTGCTATAGAGACTCCAGAGAGATGGATTACGTGTGAACCTTGCATAATGTGAATTTTTCAAGCCTAAAATATAATTCTGTCCCCATATTGTAGACCGGCTCCACACTACAAAAGAAAATGTTAAGGCCCTGGTTAATGCACCAACGCCCCAAAATGTAACACAGCTAAAATAATTTCTTGGGCTCTTAAATTATTATCACAGTTTTTGCCAAATCTAGCACACCAGCTATATCCACTACACACCCTGCTTGTTAGATGCAAGAGCAAAATTATGACCTAAAGAAACCTGTAACACTGGCATGTGGTGCCTCACCTTATGGAGTGGGTGCTGTACTTTCACGTGTAATGCCAGATGGCGCAGAAAGGCCCATTTCTTTTGCCTCCAGATCCCTAAATTCAGCAGAACAAAACTACTCACAGATAGATAAGGAAGCACTAGCCATACGTACATTTATGGTCGGGAATTCACACTAATCACTGACCACAAGCCACTACTGTCCAACCTAAACCCTTAAAGGGGGATTTCAAACAGCAACTGCTTCCCACTTACAGAGATGTGCCTTATTCCTGGGAGTTTACAACTATTCTATTAGATACTCCTCCAATGAACACCACGGCAATGCAGATGCCTTTTCTAGATTGCTCATTGGGGAACACATACCAGAGAACATACACATAGTGGAAACAAAGAAACCACAAGTTAGCATCTCTATTACACTAATAGCTAGAATCACAGCCACAGACCCGTGCCTGTCTCATATATACAGTATTTAAATATGTTCAAGCTGGATGGCCAAACAAGGTACCAAATGAATTTTTGTCCATACTTCACTAGAAAATGTGTACTATTGTTGAATGCTGGATGTATATAATGGGGAACAAGAGTAAGCATTCCTTACAATCTACAACCCACCATGCTGAAGATACTACATGAGGGCCATCCAGGCATAGTTTGCATGAAGCAGATAGAAAGAGGCTACGTTTGGTGGCCACATATGGATACAGCAATAGAGGATTATGTTGTGTGAAGCCCAGGATGCTGTCAGGCACAACAACCCAGAAAAGTGGGTGAAGTTCAACCATGGTCATGGCCCAAGGATCCATGGCCAAGAATTCATCTAGATTTTGCAGGACCAGTCCATGGAAAAAATGTATTTAATCATAGTGGATGTACACTCTAAATGGCCTAAAGTTTTTCCAATATCTACTACCACTTCTAGTGCAACTATTTTAGTCTAAAGGAAACTTTTGCTCAATATGGTTTGCCTTCAGCCATAGTCTGACAATGGTCCAGAATTTACATTGCGAGAGTTTCAATCATTCCTCCGCTACCTGCAGATTAAACACTATACAACAGCTCCATACCATCCAGCCTCAAATGGACTGGCAGAAAGGTTTGTCCAGACTTTCAAGAACCACCTGATAATTACTATAACACACACACTGAAAGTATTAACAGCGCAGCTTGGTAGAGAAGTGGATGTGGGATAGTAATGTAAAAGCAAGAGGGATATTAGATTAAATAAATACTGCAGCAACTACACATCAATAAAATATAAATAAGAAATGCACATACAAATTAATATAAATTCATATATAGAAATATAAATACTTAAAAAGCAGTAGAAAATAGTTAAAAAGCAGTTGAACTGTCTGAATAGATATTACCCAATACAGGGAAATGTCCTTAGGAGTATTCACATAGAATAATGATTGTTGCGGTAGTTTGTAATGCCAGCTCCTAATCACTGTCTTTAGAAAATGAGGTGCAGCTACTTCCAGAGGCTTGTTTCCAAACGCTCTCTTTATTTGTAGATCCTATGGCGAGAAGAAGAGACAGCGCAACCCCACATCAAGGTAGCAGTTTCCACAAATTTATTAAATACACAAAAGTAATGCACTTACAAACAGGCTAAAAGTTATCGCATTGATCCCTTCATAGGGAAAGAGAAGCGGGTCCCAGTTCACTTGAGAGTCCTTCAGGTCACAGCTATATTGCTGCCGCTTCAATAATTCTTCCAAACAGTCTTAGTATATTGGAGCCGTCCTTAGCTCCACCCCCAACGTGTTTCGTCTGCGCTCTCCAGACTTTTTCAAGAGGAATCATCATCATTTCCTCTTGAAAAAGTCTGGAGAGCGCAGACGAAACGCGTTGGGGGTGGAGCTAAGGACGGCTCCAATATACTAAGACTGTTTGGAAGAATTATTGAAGCGGCAGCAATATAGCTGTGACCTGAAGGACTCTCAAGTGAACTGGGACCCGCTTCTCTTTCCCTATTAAGGGATCAATGCGATAACTTTTAGCCTGTTTGTAAGTGCATTACTTTTGTGTATTTAATAAATTTGTGGAAACTGCTACCTTGATGTGGGGTTGCGCTGTCTCTTCTTTTCGCCATCTGATAATTACTATGCAGCAGCCTGGACAGGCTGAAGAGATGATGTTTAAGTTCTTGGCCACATATCGAAACACGCCACACTCCACTACTGGCCTTGCACCAGCTTTTCTAATGTTTCGATTGCACCTCTCTGCCAAACTCATCTCATCTTCCTAAACGACAAGTGGCAACCAATCGCATCGCAACACTTCCCTAGTTATGAAACTGGGGAACCTGTGTAAATACGTCATTATTGAGCTTTGCCTCATTGGCTACGTGGATGCATTGATAAAACCATTGTAACAAAGATGTGTGTTCACCTTTTAAATGGCACCTGTGTTCGGCGGCATGTTTTACAGTTGAAAAAATGCAAACTTCCGGGCCTGAGCTCAAAATCTCTAATCAATCACAAAACTTTGCTCCAGAACATACCAAAAACATGTGGTATGATTCTACATCTGTTCAATCAGAACCTGAAGTTAGTGGCAGCAATTGTCCTGAAGATCCAGAGACCATCACTGCAGATGAGGAAACTGATCTGTCTGATAGGGAGGCCCTTACAGCTCCAGGCACGTCAGTAGTTACCCCTCCTCCTTGTGCTGTGGAACTTTGCAAGTCTACTCGTCAAAGACACCAGACTGCTCACTGGCAAATCACGAGACATTGAGAGATACTGCTGAGTATCGCAAAAAGCAAAACAAGTCTTCAACCCACACACAGAAGACTTAGACTAAGCCAAAGACCCTTCATTGATTGCCTGATGTTTTGTTTTTATTTTTGATTGCTTGTTTTGTTTTCTTTGTTGTTTTTCTCTTTCTCCTTTTCACATTTTTATGTTTAGGGGAAGGAGAGGAGGTGTTGTGTTCAGGCACAGTCTTTCTTTGCGTTCTAAACTGGGGGTGGAGACTGCCTGCAACATTGTATTCTGGCAAGCAGACTAAGTTAGTAGAGTGCCGATTGCTAAGCATGCAGCCAGCCTGAGAGGATCTGTGATAAGCTTAGAGCAGTCAGACTGTTTGCCATAAAACTGCTCCTAGAAACATTAAGGGCATTCTTTATCTGTATTTACATGTGAAGAAGTCTGAACTTTCTGATCAGGTGGCGAATTCTCTTGTGTTTGCTAACTACACAGTACTGTTGTGTTTTATTTTCATAGCAGCAGGAACATGAATTTCCTTAGAAGTACATTTACATATATTTTATACATGTTTTCATTATGGTTTCATTAAAGGTCTAAGTTCCATTTCTCTGAAAGTCCAGTTGTTGGTTTCATGCGCCAGTGCTGGAGTCCGATGGGCTCAGAAGCCTTTCATAGAGCAATGTATGGCCTGGGTGTAAGTCTTTAGTTACCTTTCATGCCTCTTTCTCCTTGTTAGTTTATCCATCTGGTGCATATGTGTTTGCACAGTTTCTGGGATTAAAGGGACAGTAAAGTTAAAATTTAGAATTCGATAAAGAGGATGTGGATGAATAATGGCTAACAGAGCTTTTGTAAATAAATGTGTATCATTACAGTATTTTATATTTCATATGCAGCCTGTATGAGGCAAATGGTGCAGACCCTTATTGCAATAGATAATTAATAACATGGGAAGAGAGACGGGATAATTCAAATATAATTATCCCTAGAAAGACATCAAATTCAGCACTCATAAAAACATTAGACAACAAACTCATATGTTCAAAAATAGAAATTATTTTTTTTATTAATTATTAAGTAGAAAAAGACTCAGTTGGAAAAATGGCAATATCAAATGCCTCACAATACACATACAATCCATTCAAAAATAAAATCTTTAACACATCACACAGCTGAAACGGAACTGGGCAGGAAAAGAGCAAAACAAAGCTGTTGCTAAATATTTAGGGTGAAATGAACGTTAGACCAACTACACACAGATCCCCCAGAAGATACAGGGAGGTATAGCCTAGGCAGAAAGACCAGCTGAATCTTAGTTGTCTGGTTTCATGCCAATGTACAACAGTATCCTGCAAATGCTATGACGTAAACAAGCATAACGCGGCATATATTGCAGATAGATGAATGAAGGATAACTTGAATCACTGGCGCTATTAGTTAGTACAGTGGTCAATCTGCACAAACAGATTCATGAAACTGCAGCAAAATTAAAAAGCAAAGTACTCCACATTGTGTATAATCATACAAGTATGCTGTATAGACTCATAGTGCAAAGGGCCTCCTTTCTATCTCTCACACCCCCATCATCTGCTCCTTTCTATCTCACACACCCCCATCCCCACATCTCTTCCCTTGCTGCCCCACCACACCTCTCTCCCTTGCTGCCCCACCACATCTCCCACTCTTACCGCATCCTCACGCCTTTCTCCATTGCTGTCCCGCACACCTCCTTCTTTTAATACCCCTCCTTACGCCTCCCTTTCTAGCTGCCCCTAACACCTGCCTGCCTTACTGTTCCCCACACCTTCCATTGCTCTTTCTCCTCATATCACCTATCATTGCTGCTTTTCTGCTGGTGTCTGTTTCCTTAACTTCCTTCTCTTGTGTCAACAGGAGTTATCTCACGCCACCATAGAGATGTATAACAGCATTGGAAGGACTCGGTCTGCTAAACTGATTGGAAAGGACCTAGCCGAATTTTACATGTAATGAACTCTGTGATATGTTTTCTCCACTTATTTCTTTATCTGTCCTGTGTTCATTACTCTGGTCTCCCTATGCCCTGTGCTCCTTACTCTGATCTCTCTGTGCCCTGTGCTCCTTACTCTGATCTCTCTGTGCCCTGTGCTCCTTACTCTGATCTCTCTGTGCCCTGTGCTCCTTACTCTGATCTCTCTGTGCCCTGTGCTCCTTACTCTGATCTCTCTGTGCCCTGTGCTCCTTACTCTGATCTCTCTGTGCCCTGTGCTCCTTACTCTGATCTCTCTGTGCCCTGTGCTCCTTACTCTGATCTATCTGTGTCCTGTGCTCCTTACTCTGATCCCTCTGTGTCCTGTGCTCCTTACTCTGATCTATCTGTGCCCTGTGCTCCTTACTCTTATCCCTCTGTGCCCTGTGCTCCTTACTCTTATCCCTCTGTGCCCCTTACTCTGATCCCTCTGTGTCCTGTGCTCCTTACTCTGATCCCTCTGTGTCCTGTGCTCCTTACTCTGATCTCTCTATGCCCTGTGCTCCTTACTCTGATCTATCTGTGCCCTGTGCTCCTTACTCTGATCTCTCTGTGCCCTGTGCTCCATACCCTGATCTCTCTGTGCCCTGTGCTCCATACCCTGATCTCTCTGTGCCCTGTGCTCCATACCCTGATCTCTCTGTGCCCTGTGCTCCTTACTCTGATCCCTCTGTGCCATGTGCTCCATACTCTGATCCCTCTGTGCCCTGTGCTCCTTACTCTGATCCCTCTGTGCCCTGTGCTCCTTACTCTGATCCCTCTGTGCCCTGTGCTCCTTACTCTGATCCCTCTGTGCCCTGTGCTCCTTACTCTGATCCCTCTGTGTTCCTTACTCTGATCCCTCTGTGCCCTGTGCTCCTTACTTTGATCTCTCTATGCCCTGTGCTCCATACTCTGATATCCCTGTGCCATGTGCTCCTTACTCTGATCTTTCTATGCCCTGTGCTCCTTACTCTGATCTCTCTGTGCCCTGTGCTCCTTACTCTGATCTCTCTGTGCCCTGTGCTCCTTACTCTGATCTCTCTATGCCCTGTGATCCTTACTCTGATCTCTCTGTTCCCTGTGCTCCTTACTCTGATCTCTCTGTGCCCTGTGCTCCTTACTCTGATCTATCTGTGCCCTGTGCTCCTTACTCTGATCTTTCTGTGCCCTGTGCTCCTTGCTCTGATCCCTCTGTGTCCTGTGCTCCTTGCTCTGATCCCTCTGTGTCCTGTGCTCCTTACTCTGATCTCTCTCTGCCCTCTGTTCCTTACTCTGATCCCTCTGTGCCCTGTGCTCCTTACTCTGATCCCTCTGTGCCCTGTGCTCCTTATTCTGATCCCTCTGTGCCCTGTGCCCCTTACTCTGATCCATCTGTGCCCTGTGCTCCTTACTTTGATCTCTCTATGCCCTGTGCTCCATACTCTGATATCCCTGTGCCCTGTGCTCCTTATTCTGATCTCTCTCTGCCCTCTGTTCCTTACTCTGATTCCTCTGTGTCCTATGCTCCTTACTCTGATCTCTCTTTGCCCTGTGCTCCTTACTCTGTTCTCTCTCTCTGCCTTGTGTTCCTTACTCTGATCTCTCTCTCTGCCCTGTGCTCCTTACTCTGATCTCTCTGCCCTGTGTTCCCTACTCTGATTTATCTGTGCCTGAGCCCTCCATGCCCTGCGTTCCTTACTCTGATCTCTTTCTGCCCTGTGTCCCCTGCTCTGATATCACTGTGTCTGATCCCTCTCTGCCCTGAGTAAGGAACACAGGGCAGAGAGAGATTAGAGTAAGGAATACAGAGCAGAGAGAGATCAGGCACAGAGAGATCAAAGTAAGGAACACAGAGCAAAGAGAGAGATCACTATGTGCCTGAACTCTCTTAGCCCTGTGTTCCTTATTCTGATTTATCTGTGTCTGATCTCAGTATCTCTGATCTGTGTTCCTTACTTTGATCTATCTGTACCTGATCTCTCTCTCTGCCCGTGTTCCTCGCTGATCTGTGTCTGATCTTTCTCTCTGCCGTGTGTTCCTTACTCTGAAATATTTGTGTCTGATCCCTCTCTGCCCTGTGTTCCTTACTCTGATCTATCTCTCTCTGCCCAGTGTTCCTTACTCTGATCTGTGTCTGATCTCTCTCTGCTCAGTGTTCCTTTCTCCGATCTCTCGCTGTCCTGTGTTCCTTACTCTGATCTCTGTGTCTGATCTCTTGCTGGCCAGTGTTCCTTACTCTGATCTCTGTCTCTGATCTCTGTCTCTCTCTGCCCAGTGTTCCTTACTCTGATCTCTCTCTTCCCTGTGTTCCTTACTCTGATCTCTCTCTCTCTGCCCTGTGTTCCTTACTCTGATCTCTCTCTCTGCCCAGTATTCCTTACTCTGATCTCTGTGTCTGATCTCTCTTTCTGCCCTGTGTTCCTTACTCTGATCTCTCTCTCTGCCCTGTGTTCCTTACTCTGATCTCTCTCTCTCTGCCCTGTGTTCCTTACTCTGATCTCTCTCTCTCTCCCTGCACCCTGTGTTCCTTACTCTGATCTCTCTCTGCCCAGTGTTCCTTACTCTGATCTGTGTCTGATCTCTCTCTGCCCAGTGTTCCTTACTCTGATCTGTGTCTGATCTCTCTCTGCCCAGTGTTCCTTACTCTGATCTGTGTCTGATCTCTCTCTGCCCAGTGTTCCTTACTCTGATCTCTCGCTGTCCTGTGTTCCTTACTCTGATCTCTGTGTCTGATCTCTTGCTGCCCAATGTTTCTTACTCCGATCTCTCGCTGCCCAGTGTTCCTTACTCCGATCTCTCGCTGCCCAGTGTTCCTTACTCCGATCTCTCGCTGCCTAGTGTTCCTTACTCTGATCTCTCTCTCTCTGCCCTGTGTTCCTTACTCTGATCTCTGTGTCTGATCTCTCTCTGCCCAGTGTTCCTTACTCTGATCTGTGTCTGATCTCTCTCTGCCCAGTGTTCCTTACTCTGATCTGTCTGATCTCTCTCTGCCCAGTGTTCCTTACTCCGATCTCTCGCTGTCTTGTGTTCTTTACTATGATCTCTGTGTCTGATCTCTCTCTGTCCTGTGTTCCTTACTCTGCTCTCTCTCTTACCTGTGTTCCTTATTCTGATTTCTCTCTCTGCCCTGTGTTCCTTACTCTGATCTCTCTCTCTGCCCTGTGTTCCTTACTCTGATCTCTCTCTGCACCCTGTGTTCCTTACTCTGATCTCGATCTCTCTCTCCCCTGTGTTCCTTACTCTGATCCCTCTCTCTCTCTCTCTCTCTCTCTCCGCCCTGTGTTCCTTACTCTGATCTCTCTCTCTGCCCAGTGTTCCTTACTCTGATCTGTGTCTGATCTCTCTCTGCTCAGTGTTCTTTTCTCCGATCTCTCTCTGCTCAGTGTTCCTTACTCTGATCTCTGTGTCTGATCTCTTGCTGCCCAGTGTTCCTTACTCTGATCTCTGTCTCTGATCTCTCTCTCTCTCTCTGCCCAGTGTTCCTTACTCTGATCTCTCTCTTCCATGTGCTCCTTACTCTGATCTCTCTCTTCCCTGTGTTCCTTACTCTGATCTCTCTCTCTGCCCTGTGTTCCTTACTCTGATCTCTCTCTCTGCCCAGTATTCCTTACTCTGATCTCTGTGTCTGATCTCTCTTTCTGCCCTGTGTTCCTTACTCTGATCTCTCTCTCTGCCCTGTGTTCCTTACTCTGATCTCTCTCTGCACCCTGTTTTCCTTATTCTGATCTCTCTCCCCTGTGTTCCTTACTCTGATCTCTCTCTCCCTGCACCCTGTGTTCCTTACTCTGATCTCTCTCTGCCCAGTGTTCCTTACTCTGATCTGTGTCTGATCTCTCTCTGCCCAGTGTTCCTTACTCTGATCTGTGTCTGATCTCTCTCTGCCCAGTGTTCCTTACTCTGATCTCTCGCTGTCCTGTGTTCCTTACTCTGATCTCTGTGTCTGATTTCTTGCTGCCCAATCTTTCTTACTCCGATCTCTCGCTGCCCAGTGTTCCTTACTCCGATCTCTCGCTGCCTAGTGTTCCTTACTCCGATATCTCGCTGTCCTGTGTTCCTTACTCTGATCTCTCTCTTCCCTGTGTTCCTTACTCTGATCTCTCTCTCTCTGCCCTGTGTTCCTTACTCTGATCTCTGTGTCTGATCTCTCTCTGCCCAGTGTTCGTTACTCTGATCTGTGTCTGATCTCTCTCTGCCCAGTGTTCCTTACTCTGATCTGTTTCTGATCTCTCTCTGCCCAGTGTTCCTTACTCCGATCTCTCGCTGTCTTGTGTTCTTTACTATGATCTCTGTGTCTGATCTCTTTCTGTCCTGTGTTCCTTACTCTGCTCTCTCTCTTACCTGTGTTCCTTATTCTGATCTCCCTCTCTGCCCTGTGTTCCTTACTCTGATCTATCTCTCTGCCCTGTGTTCCTTACTCTGATCTATCTCTCTGCCCTGTGTTCCTTACTCTGATCTCTCTCTGCGCCCTGTGTTCCTTACTCTGATCTCGATCTCTCTCTCCCCTGTGTTCCTTACTCTGATCTCTCTCTGCGCCCTGTGTTCCTTACTCTGATCCCTCTCTCTCTCTCTCTCTCTCTCTCTCTCCCTCTCTCTCTCTCCGCCCTGTGTTATTTACTCTGATCTCTCTCTCTGCCCTGTGTTTCTTACTCTGATCTCTCTCTCTGCCCTGTGTTTCTTACTCTGATCTCTCTCTGCCCTGTGTTCCTTACTCTGATCTCTCCCTCTCCCCTGTGTTTTTTACTCTGATCTCTCTCTCCCCTGTGTTCCTTACTTTGATCTTTCTCTCTGCCCTGTGTTCCTTACTCTGATCTCTCTCTCTGCCCTGTGTTCCTTACTCTGATCTCTCTCTCTGCCCTGTGTTCCTTACTCTGATCTCTCTCTCTGCCCTGTGTTCCTTACTCTGATCTCTCTCTCTCTGCCCTGTGTTCCTTACTCTGATCTCTCTCTCTGCCCTGTGTTCAAGTCAAGTCAAGAATACTTTATTAGCATGACATTATTACATGTGTTCCCAAAGTAATATGTTACAATAAGACAGATAAATAACAATAAAGTAGGAGTATAGTGGGTAAATATGATAACAGTTCATATAATCTGATTGGGGGTTCTGGTCATGTGACAGTCTGCTACATATTTTGCTACTATCCTTGTAGCTTTGTTTTTTTCTCCTAAGAGTACACATACCCTTTCTTGTTCCGACATCTGTGAGAAGTCTGTTATTGCTTTCATTATTTTTGGGAAGTATTTATCCCTTAAGAGTTTGTATCTTGTACAGTACAAGAGGAAGTGCGCTTCACTCTCTATGTCCCCACTGTCACACTGTGCACATTGTCTGGCTGCCCTGGGTCTCCATTTTGTCTGATATCTGCCAGTCTCTATTTCCAGCTGGTGGTCAGAGATTCTGTATTTAGTGAGTATTTGTCTGTGCTTTGGGTTGGTGACACTTGTGAGATACTCAGCTAGTTTGTACTCTCTTTGTAGAGACCTGTAACACTCCAGCTTGTTCTGTTGCCCTATCTGTTCCGCCCAGTGTACCTCTCCTTCAGAGCTGTTTGTGTTCCTTACTCTGAACTTTCTTTGTCTGATCTCCCACTGTTCTGTGTTCCTTACTCTGATCTCTTTCTCTGCCCTGTGTTATTTACTCTGATCTCTCTCTCTGCCCTGTGTTCCTTACTCTGATCTCTCTCTCTGCCCTGTGTTATTTACTCTGATCTCTCTCTCTGCCCTGTGTTCCTTACTCTGATCTCTCTCTCTGCCCTGTGTTCCTTACTCTGATCTCTCTCTGCCCTGTGTTCCTTACTCTGATCTCTCTCTCTGCCCTGTGTTCCTTAATCTGATCTCTCTCTCTCTGCCCTGTGTTCCTTACTCTGATCTCTCTCTCTCTGCCCTGTGTTCCTTACTCTGATCTCTCTCTCTCTGCCCTGTGTTCCATAATCTGATCTCTCTCTCTCTCTCTGCCCTGTGTTCCTTACTCTGATCTCTCTCTCTCTCCCCTATGTTCCTTACTCTGATCTCTCTCTCTCTCTCTCCTGTGTTCCTTACTCTGACCTCTCTCCCCTGTGTTAATTACTCTGATCTCTCTCTCCCCTGTGTTACTTACTGATTTCTCTCCCCTCATGTGTTCCTTACTCTGATCTCAGTATCTCTGCTCTGTGTTCCTTACTTTGATCTATCTGTACCTGATCTCTCTCTGCCCTGTGTTCCTCACTTATCTCTCTCTGCCCTGTGTTCCTCACTTATCTCTCTCTGCCCTGTGTTCCTCACTTATCTCTCTCTGCCCTGTGTTCCTCACTTATCTGTGTCTGATCTTTCTCTCTGCCGTGTGTTCCTTACTCTGATATATTTGTGTCTGATCCCTCTCTGTCCAGTGTTCCTTACTCTAATCTCTGTGCCTGATCTCTCTCTGCCCAGTGTTCCTTACTCCGATCTCTCGTTGTCCTGTGTTCCTTACTCTGATCTCTGTCTCTGATCTCTCTCTCTGCCCAGTGTTCTTTACTCTGATCTCTGTCTCTGATCTCTCTCTCGCTGCCCAGTTTTCCTTATTCTGATTTCTGTCTCTGATCTCTCTCTCTCTGCTCAATGTTCTTTACTCTGATCTCTGTGTCTGATCTCTCTGTGCCCTGTGCTCCTTACTCTGATCTTTCTGTGCCTGATTTCTCACTGTTTTGTGTTCCTTACTCTGATCTCTCTCTCTGCCCTGTGTTATTTACTCTGATCTCTCTGCCCTGTGTTATTTACTCTGATCTCTCTCTCTGCCCTGTGTTATTTACTCTGATCTCTCTCTCTGCCCAGTGTTATTTACTCTGATCTCTCTCTCTGCCCAGTGTTATTTACTCTGATCTCTCTCTCTCTCTCTGCCCTGTGTTCCTTACTCTGATCTATCTCTACCCTGTGTTCCTTAATCTGATCTCTCTCTGCCCTGTGTTCCTTACTCTGATCTCTCTCTCTGCCCTGTGTTCCTTACTCTGATCTCTCTCTCTCTGCCCTGTGTTCCTTACTCTGATCTCTCTCTCTCTGCCCTGTGTTCCTTAATCTGATCTCTCTCTGCCCTGTGTTCCTTACTCTGATTTCTCTCTCTCTCTCCTGTGTTCCTTACTCTGAGCTCTCTCCCCTGTGTTCCTTACTCTGATCTCTCTCTCTCTCTCTCTCTCTCTTTACTCTGATCTCTCTCTCTCTCTCTCTCTCTCTCTCTCGTGTTACTTACTCTGATCTCTCTCGCAGGGCAGAGAGAGATTAGAGTAAGGAATACAGAACACAGAGAGATCAAAGTAAGGAACAAAGAGCGAGATCACTCTGTGCCTGAACTCTCTTATCTGTGTCTGATCTCAGTATCTCTGCTCTGTGTTCCTTACTTTGATCTATCTGTTCCTCACTGATCTGTGTCTGATCTTTTTCTCTGCCATGTGTTCCTTACTCTGATATATTTGTGTCTGATCCCTCTCTGTCCAGTGTTCCTTACTCTGATCTCTGTCTCTGATCTCTCTCTGCCCAGTGTTCTTTACTCTGATCTCTGTCTCTGATCTCTCTATCTCTGCCCAGTGTTCTTTACTCTGATCTCTGTGTCTGATCACTCTGTGCCCTGTGCTCCTTTCTCTGATCTTTCTGTGTCTGATCTCTCACTGTTCTGTGTTCCTTACTCTGATCTCTCTCTCTGCCCTGTGTTATTTACTCTGATCTCTCTCTCTGCCCTGTGTTCCTTACTCTGATCTCTCTATCTGCCCTGTGTTCCTTACTCTGATCTCTCTCTCTGCCCTGTGTTCCTTACTCTTATCTCTCTCTCTGCCCTGTGTTCCTTACTCTGATCGATCTCTCTCTCTCTCTCTCTCTCTTCCTCCCTCCCCTGTGTTCCTTACTCTGATCTCTCGTCCCTGTGTTCCTTACTCTGATCTCTCTCTCTCTGCCCTGTGTTCCTTACTCTGATCTCTCTCTCTCTGCCCTGTGTTCCTTACTCTGATCTCTCTCTGCCCTGTGTTCCTTACTCTGATCTCTCGCTCTGCCCTGTGTTTCTTACTCTGATCTCTCTCTCTGCCCTGTGTTCCTTACTCTGATCTCTCTCTCTGCCCTGTGTTCCTTACTCTGATCTCTCTCTCTGCCCTGTGTTCCTTACTCTGATCTCTCTGCCCTGTGTTATTTACTCTGATCTCTCTCTCTGCCCTGTGTTATTTACTCTGATCTCTCTCTCTGCCCAGTGTTATTTACTCTGATCTCTCTCTCTGCCCAGTGTTATTTACTCTGATCTCTCTCTCTCTCTCTGCCCTGTGTTCCTTACTCTGATCTATCTCTACCCTGTGTTCCTTAATCTGATCTCTCTCTGCCCTGTGTTCCTTACTCTGATCTCTCTCTCTGCCCTGTGTTCCTTACTCTGATCTCTCTCTCTCTGCCCTGTGTTCCTTACTCTGATCTCTCTCTCTCTGCCCTGTGTTCCTTAATCTGATCTCTCTCTGCCCTGTGTTCCTTACTCTGATTTCTCTCTCTCTCTCCTGTGTTCCTTACTCTGAGCTCTCTCCCCTGTGTTCCTTACTCTGATCTCTCTCTCTCTCTCTCTCTCTCTCTTTACTCTGATCTCTCTCTCTCTCTCTCTCTCTCTCTCTCTCTCGTGTTACTTACTCTGATCTCTCTCGCAGGGCAGAGAGAGATTAGAGTAAGGAATACAGAACACAGAGAGATCAAAGTAAGGAACAAAGAGCGAGATCACTCTGTGCCTGAACTCTCTTATCTGTGTCTGATCTCAGTATCTCTGCTCTGTGTTCCTTACTTTGATCTATCTGTTCCTCACTGATCTGTGTCTGATCTTTTTCTCTGCCATGTGTTCCTTACTCTGATATATTTGTGTCTGATCCCTCTCTGTCCAGTGTTCCTTACTCTGATCTCTGTCTCTGATCTCTCTCTGCCCAGTGTTCTTTACTCTGATCTCTGTCTCTGATCTCTCTATCTCTGCCCAGTGTTCTTTACTCTGATCTCTGTGTCTGATCACTCTGTGCCCTGTGCTCCTTTCTCTGATCTTTCTGTGTCTGATCTCTCACTGTTCTGTGTTCCTTACTCTGATCTCTCTCTCTGCCCTGTGTTATTTACTCTGATCTCTCTCTCTGCCCTGTGTTCCTTACTCTGATCTCTCTATCTGCCCTGTGTTCCTTACTCTGATCTCTCTCTCTGCCCTGTGTTCCTTACTCTTATCTCTCTCTCTGCCCTGTGTTCCTTACTCTGATCGATCTCTCTCTCTCTCTCTCTTCCTCCCTCCCCTGTGTTCCTTACTCTGATCTCTCGTCCCTGTGTTCCTTACTCTGATCTCTCTCTCTCTGCCCTGTGTTCCTTACTCTGATCTCTCTCTCTCTGCCCTGTGTTCCTTACTCTGATCTCTCTCTGCCCTGTGTTCCTTACTCTGATCTCTCGCTCTGCCCTGTGTTTCTTACTCTGATCTCTCTCTCTGCCCTGTGTTCCTTACTCTGATCTCTCTCTCTGCCCTGTGTTCCTTACTCTGATCTCTCTCTCTGCCCTGTGTTCCTTACTCTGATCTCTCTCTCTGCCCTGTGTTCCTTACTCTGATCTCTCTCTGCCCTGTGTTCCTTACTCTGATCTCTCTCTCTGCACTGTGTTCCTTACTCTGATCTCTCTCTCTCTGCACTGTGTTCCTTACTCTGATCTCTCTCTCTGCACTGTGTTCCTTACTCTGATCTCTCTCTCTCTGCACTGTGTTCCTTACTCTGATCTCTCTCTCTGCACTGTGTTCCTTACTCTGATCTCTCTCTCTGCCCAGTGTTCTTTACTCTGATCTCTCTGTGCCCCGTGGTTCTTACTCTGATCTCTTTCAGCCCTTGTGCTCCTTACTCTGATCTTTCTGTGTCTGATCTCTCTGTGTTTCTTACTCTGATCTCTCTGCCCTGTGTTCCTTACTCTGATCTCTCTCTCTGCCCTGTGTTCCTTACTCTGATCTCTCTGTCCCCCCCCCCTGTGTTCCTTACTCTGAGCTCTCTCTCTCTTTTTCTCTCTCTCTCTCTCTCTCTCTCTTCCTCCTGTGTTCCTTTCTCTGATCTCTCTCCCCTGTGTTACTTACTCTGATCTCTCTCGGAGGGCAGAGAGAGATTAGAAAGATATATATACCAAATTGGTGTCCAATTTGTGTCCAATTAATATGTGTAGAAAAAATCCGTTGAAATATAAAAAAGTGGAGGGGTGGAAAAAATATATTGATTGAAAATAACCGCGTTTCGGTTCAAAACCAGGACCTTTCTCAAGACTCTTAGAGTCTTAAGAAAGGTCCTGGTTTTGGACCGAAACGCGTAGACACTACTGATATCACGGCTCAGGTTTTCATTGGTAAGCACAATACCTATTTCACTTTTGGATAGTAGCAATATTGCACTATGTTTGTTATTTCATTTTAGGACATTGAAAGTCACTCCTCACTCAGGAAAATTCACTTGAAAGAAAGAAAAAATACATCATTAACATCTAAAAGAGAAACCTCTATAAGACCATTTCAGATCCCTTGATCTTAGGATACCATATCACTCATTTTAGGATATCACTTCTTTTGGTATTACATAAGGATTATTTTACACTTTAAGAACAGTCACACGCAACAAGTTTTTCCATCGACCTATTTTTATTAACACACATCCTTCACATTTTTTAGGTGTACACCTATTTTTTTGCTCATAGTACTTTTTGTTCACAAATTTTTTGTGTGTTTTTTATTATTTTTTAATTTTTTAATTGTTTTCATTTTTTCAATCAATATATTTTTTCCACCCCTCCACTTTTTTATATTTCAACGGATTTTTTCTACACATATTAATTGGGCACACATTGGACACCAATTTGGGATATATATCTTTTGGACATTTTACTTTCATTTCGGACCAACCATGGATTTATAATGCATTTAGAATTTGTGTGTTCTATTTTGTCTAGATAAGACTATAACTATATATCACTATATATATTGTTTTTTTCCACAACTCTGATACTGCTATTAATGTGTAGCTTTCATTGTACAGCTTCCAATTGTATCAACCACCATCCATTTCTCTTGCAAGGTGTATCCAGTCCACGGATTCATCCTTTACTTGTGGGATATTCTCATTCCCTACAGGAAGTAGCAAAGAGAGCACACAGCAAAGCTGTCCATATAGCTCCCCCTCTAGCTCCACCCCCCAGTCATTCTCTTTGCTGGCTCTAAGCACTAGGGTCTCTCTCGGGAGTGTAAAGTGAATGTGGTGTTAGAATTGTAGTTTTATTATCTTCAATCAAAAGTTTGTTATTTTAAATGGTACCGGTTTGTACTATTTACTCTCTAGCAGAAAAGTGATGAAGATTTCTGCTGACAGGAAAATGATTTTAGCATGTTGTAACTAAAATCCACTGCTGTTCCCACACAGGACTGAGGAGTACCAGAAAACTTCAGTTGGGGGGAACGGTTTGCAGGGTGATCTGCAATAAGGTATGTTCAGTCATTTATTTCTAGACAAGACTGAGATAATGCTAGAAGAGACTGACAAGATCCCCATGAGGGGAGGGTAAGCTATGTTCACAGACTTAGTAAGGAATTGAATGCTTACATAATAGGGCTAATATACTGGTTGACACTTATTCAGGGCAATCGATTGTTTGGCTAAGGAAAAATCGTTTTGCAAGACACTTTGAAAGCCCTTTTGGGTTTTTTGTGGGGTTATTACCACATGGCTGTTTTTTAGTCACTTAGGAGTGATTTACTAGGCCTCACAGCTCCGGAGTAGAGTGGGAGGGGCCTAATTTCGCGCCTCAGATGCGCACTTAGAATTGCAGATAAGTTCATGCTGTTTCACATGGAGGGTCCTGCTGATGTTTGAGGGCCTAAAATAAGCTATATTTCCCCAAATCTGATCCCTAAGGGAAGGTAGGGCCACAGCAAGGCTGTGGCAAGGTGCTGTAGTGATTTAACCAGGTGTTGGCTTTAGGCTGCTCCGGTTTGGGCATTAAGGGGTTAATCGTTTTGAAACTTGGGGTGCAATCTTATTAAGGCTTTAGCTACATACTGTGAACATTTCAGAAAGATTGCTGCATTTTTCACCGTTTTGTAAAATTGTGTGTGCTTTTTATCTCTTAAAGGCACAGTAACGTTTTTTTCAAATTGTGTTTTTTATTTGATTAAAGTGATTCCAAGCCTGTTTGTGTACTCTACTAGTCTGTTAAACATGTCTGACACTAAGGAAAATCCTTGTTCAATGTGTTTAGAAGCCATGGTGGAACACCCTCTCAGAATGTGTCCCACTTGTACTGATATGTATGTCTATACACTTTAAAGATCATATTGTTGCACTTAAGAATGTGGCCCAAGATGATTCTCAGACTGAAGGTAACGAGGGTAGCCCGTCTGCCTCTCCCCAAGTGTCACAACCAGTTACGCCCGCGCAAGCGACGCTTAGTACCTCTAGTGCGTCTAACCCTTTTACATTACAAGACTTAGCGGCAGTCATGGATAATTCTCTTACAGCCTTCTTATCTAAACTGCCCGTGTTACCTGCAAAGCGCGATAGCTCCGTTTTAAGAACAGATTATGAGCATTCTGACGCTTTGGTAGCCGTATCCGATATACCCTCACAACGCTCTGAAGTGGGAGCGAGGGATTTGATGTCTGAGGGAGAAGTCTCTTATTCAGGAACGGTTCCTCCCCAGACAGATTCAGATACATTGGCTTTTAAATTTAAACTAGAACACCTCCGTGTTTTACTTAGGGAGGTATTAGCTACTCTGGATAACTGTGACCCTTTGGTGATCCCAGAGAAATTGTGTAAAATGGACAAGTACCTAGAGGTCCCTGTTTACACGGATGCGTTTCCGGTCCCTAAGAGGATTGCGGATATCGTAACTAGGGAGTGGGATAGGCCAGGTGTCCCTTTTGTCCCCCCTCCTGTTTTTAAGAAAATGTTCCCCATATGTGACCCCATGCGGGACTCGTGGCAGACGGTCCCTAAGGTGGAGGGGGCTGTTTCTACACTAGCTAAACGCACAACCATACCAATTGAAGACAGTTGTGCTTTTAAAGACCCTATGGATAAAAAATTAGAGGGTTTACTTAAGAAAATGTTTGTTCAACAAGGTTTTCTTCTCCAACCTATTGCCTGCATTATTCCTGTAACTACTGCAGCTGCTTTCTGGTTTGAGGCGCTGGAAGACTCGCTCCAGACGGAGACCTCATATGAGGAAATTATGGATAGAATTAAGGCTCTAAAGCTAGCTAATTCTTTTATTACTGACGCCGCTTTCCAAATAGCTAAGTTAGCGGCGAAAAATTCAGGTTTCGCCATTTTGGCGCGCAGGGCGCTATGGCTAAAGTCCTGGTCGGCCGATGTGTCGTCTAAATCCAAGCTTTTGAACATTCCTTTCAAAGGGAAGACCCTATTCGGGCCTGAATTGAAAGAGATTATTTCAGATATCACCGGGGGAAAAGGCCATGTTCTCCCTCAGGACAAAGCCTTTAAAACAAAGAACAAAGCTAATTTTCCTTCCTTTCGCAATTTCAGGAACGGCCCCGCTTCATCCTCTCCGGCTGCAAAGCAAGAGGGTAACGCTTCACAGCCCAAAGCAAACTGGAAACCTTACCAGGGCTGGAATAAGGGTAAACAGGCCAAAAAGCCTGCAGCTGCCACCAAGACAGCATGAAGGGGTAGCCCCCGATCCGGGACCGGATCTAGTAGGGTGCAGACTCTCTCTCTTCGCTCAGGCCTGGGCAAGAGATGTACACGATCCTTGGGCATTAGAGATTGTAGCCCAGGGATACCTTCTAGAATTCAAGGACTCTCCTCCAAGGGGAAGGTTCCACATTTCTCGTCTGTCTACAGATCAGCGTTTTTACGCTGTGTAGAAGATCTACATACAATGGGAGTGATCCACCCAGTTCCAATTGCAGAACAAGGACTGGGGTTTTACTCAAACCTGTTTGTGGTTCCCAAAAAAGAAGGAACTTTCAGACCAATCCTGGATCTCAAAATTCTAAACAAATTCCTCAGAGTCCCATCATTCAAGATGGAGACCATTCGGACAATCTTACCAATGATCCAGGAGGGTCAATATATGACTACCGTGGATCTAAAGGATGCGTATCTGCACATTCCTATCCACAAAGATCATCACCAGTTTCTCAGGTTCGCCTTTCTGGACAAGCATTTTCAGTTTGTGGCTCTTCCTTTCGGGTTGGCCACTGCTCCCAGAATTTTCACAAAGGTGCTAAGGTCCCTCCTGGCGGTTCTAAGACCGCGGGGCATAGCAGTGGCGCCTTACCTAGACGACATCTTAATTCAGGCATCAACTTTCCAAAGAACCAAGTCTCACACGGAGATTGTATTGGCCTTTCTGAGGTCTCACGGGTGGAAGGTGAACATCAAAAAGAGTTCTCTCTCCCCCCTCACAAGAGTTCCATTCCTAGGAACCCTGATAGACTCGGTAGAAATGAAAATATTTCTGACGGAGGTCAGAAAGCTAAAACTCTTAACTACTTGCCGAGCTCTTTATTCCATTCCTCGGCCATCTGTGGCTCAGTGCATGGAGACAATCGGACTAATGGTTGCGGCAATGGACATAGTCCCTTTTGCTCGGATACACCTCAGACCACTGCAACTATGAATGCTCAAACAGTGGAATGGGGATTATGCAGATTTGTCTCCTCAAATTCAGTTGGACCAGGAGACCAGAGATTCTCTTCTCTGGTGGTTGTCTCAGGATCACCTGTCTCAAGGAATATGTTTCCGCAGGCCAGAGTGGATCATCGTAACGACCGACGCCAGTCTGTTAGGCTGGGGTGCGGTCTGGGACTCCCTGAAAGCTCAGGGCTTATGGTCTTGGGAAGAAACTCTTCTCCCGATAAACATTCTGGAACTGAGGGCGATATTCAACGCTCTTCAGGCATGGCCTCAACTAGCGGCGGCCAAATTCATCAGATTTCAGTCGGACAACATCACGACTGTAGCTTACGTCAATCATCAGGGGGGGAACAAAGAGTTCCCTAGCGATGACGGAAGTAACCAAAATAATCAGGTGGGCGGAGGATCACTCCTGCCATCTCTCAGCAATTCACATCCCAGGAGTAGACAACTGGGAGGCGGATTTTCTAAGTGGTCAGACTTTTCACCCGGGGGAGTGGGAACTCCACCCGGAGGTATTTGCCCAGCTGACTCAGCTATGGGGCACCCCAGAGTTGGATCTGATGGCGTCCCGTCAGAACACCAAACTTCCTCTCTACGGGTCCAGGTCCCGGGATCCCAAGGCGGTATTGATAGATGCTCTAGCAGTGCCTTGGTCCTTCAATCTGGCTTATGTTTTTCCACCGTTTCCTCCTCCCGCGTCTGGTTGCCAGAATCAAGCAGGAGAAGACTTCGGTGATTCTGATAGCGCCTGCGTGGCCACGCAGGACTTGGTATGCAGACCTAGTGGACATGTCATCTGTCCCACCATGGACACTGCCAATGAGGCAGGATCTTCTAATACAGGGTCCGTTCAAGCATCCAAATTTAGATTCTCTACGTCTGACTGCTTGGAGATTGAACGCTTAATTCTATCAAAGCGTGGGTTCTCTGAGTCAGTTATAGATACTCTGATTCAGGCTAGAAAGCCTGTCACCAGGAAAATCTACCATAAGATATGGCGGAAATATCTTTGTTGGTGTGAATCCAAGAGTTACTCATGGAGTAAGATTAGGATTCCCAGGATATTGTCCTGTCTCCAAGAAGGACTGGAGAAAGGATTGTCAGCTAGTTCCTTAAAAGGACAAATATCTGCTTTGTCTATCCTGTTACACAAGCGTCTGGCAGAGGTACCAGACGTTCAAGCGTTTGCTCAGGCTTTAGTCAGAATCAAGCCTGTCTATAAACCTGTGGCTCCGCCATGGAGTTTGAATCTAGTTCTTTCAGTTCTTCAAGGGGTTCCGTTTGAACCTTTACATTCCATAGACATTAAGTTGTTATCTTGGAAAGTTTTGTTTTTGATAGCTATCTCTTCTGCTCGAAGAGTTTCAGAATTATCTGCCTTACAGTGTGATTCACCTTACCTGGTGTTCCACGCAGATAAGGTAGTTTTGCGTACCAAGCCTGGTTTTCTTCCTAAAGTTGTTTCTAACAAGAATATTAACCAGGAAATAGTTGTTCCTTCTCTGTGTCCTAATCCATCTTCGAAGAAGGAACGTCTATTACACAATCTTGATGTAGTTTGTGCTTTAAAGTTCTATTTACAAGCAACTAAGGATTTCAGACAAACATCTTCCTTGTTCGTTATCTATTCTGGTAAGAGGAGAGGTCAGAAAGCGACTGCTACCTCTCTTTCCTTTTGGCTGAAAAGCATCATCCGTTTGGCCTATGAGACTGCTGGCCAGCAGCCTCCTGAAAGAATTACTGCTCATTCTACCAGAGCAGTGGCTTCCACATGGGCTTTCAAAAATGAGGCTTCTGTTGAACAGATTTGTAAGGCAGCGACTTGGTCTTCACTGCATACTTTTGCCAAATTTTAAAAATTCGATACTTTTGCTTCTTCGGAGGCTATTTTTGGGAGAAAGGTTTTGCAAGCAGTGGTGCCTTCCGTTTAAGGTACCTGTCTTGTTCCCTCCCTTCATCCGTGTCCTAAAGCTTTGGTATTGGTATCCCACTAGTAAAGGATGAATCCGTGGACTGGATACACCTTGCAAGAGAAAACAGAATTTATGCTTACCTGATAAATTACTTTTCTCTTGTAAGGTGTATCCAGTCCACGGATCATCCATTACTTGTGGGATATTCTCATTCCCAACAGGAAGTTGCAAGAGGACACCCACAGCAGAGCTGTTATATAGCTCCTCCCCTAACTGCCATATCCAGTCATTCTCTTGCATCTCTCAACACGCATGGAGGTAGTAAGAGAGAGTGGTGAAATATAGTTAGTTTTTTATCTTCAATCAAAAGTTTGTTATTTTAAATGGTACCGGAGTTGTACTATTTTATCCCAGGCAGTAAATAAAAGAAGACTCTGCCTGAGTTTTCTATGATCTTAGCAGGTTGTAACTAAGATCCATTGCTGTTCTCACATATGTCTGAGGAGAGAGGTAACTTCAGCGGGAGAATGGCGTGCAGGTTACTCTGCTATGAGGTATGTGCAGTTACAATTTTTTCTAGAAATGGAAAATGCTAGAAAATGCTGCTGATACCGGATTCATGTAAGTTAAGCCTGAATACAGTGATTTAATAGCGACTGGTATCATGCTTACTCTCAGGGGTAATACCCTTATAAAATTGCAATATAAAACGTTTGCTGGCATGTTTAATCATTTTTATATATGCTTTGGTGATAAAACTTTATTGGGGCCTAGTTTTTTCCACATGGCTGGCTTAAATTTTGCCTAGAAACAGTTTCCTGAGGCTTTCCACTGTTTTTCAAATTTTGACAAAATTTGTTTCTCTTAAAGGCACAGTACCGTTTTTTATATTTGCTTGTTAACTTGATTTAAAGTGTTTTCCAAGCTTGCTAGTCTCATTGCTAGTCTGTACAAACATGTCTGACATAGAGAAAACTCCTTGTTCATTATGTTTAAAAGCCATGGTGGAACCCCCTCTTAGAATGTGTACCAAATGTACTGATTTCACTTTAAGCAATAAAGATCATATTCTGTCTTTAAAATTTTTTATCACCAGAGGAATCTGACGAGGGGGAAGTTATGCCGACTAACTCTCCCCACGTGTCAGATCCTTTGACTCCCGCTCAAGGGATTCGCGCTGAAATGGCGCCAAGTACATCTAGGGCGCCCATAGCGATTACTTTACAAGACATGGCGGCAGTCATGGATAATACACTGTCAGCGGTATTAGCCAGACTACCTGAATTTAGAGGTAAGCGAGATAGCTCTGGGGTTAGACGAAATGCAGAGCATACTGACGCTTTAAGAACCATGTCTGATACTGCCTCACATTATGCAGAAGCTGAGGAAGGAGAGCTTCAGTCTGTGGGTGATGTTTCTGACTCAGGAAAGATGATGCAACCTGATTCTGATATTTCTACATTTAAATTTAAGCTTGAACACCTCCGCGTGTTTCTCAGGGAGGTTTTAGCTGCTCTGAATGACTGTGATACAGTTGCAGTGCCAGAGAAATTGTGTAGACTGGATAAATACTATGCAGTGCCGGTGTGTACTGATGTTTTTCCAATACCTAAAAGGTTTACAGAAATTATTAATAAGGAATGGGATAGACCAGGTGTGACGTTCTCTTCCCCTCCTATTTTTAGAAAAATGTTTCCAATAGACGCCACCACACGGGACTTATGACAGACAGTTCCTAAGGTGGAGGGAGCAGTTTCTACTTTAGCAAAGCGTACTACTATCCCTGTCGAGGACAGTTGTGTTTTTTTAGATCCAATGGATAAAAAATTAGAAGGTTACCTTCACAAAATGTTTATTCAATAAGGTTTTATCCTACAGCCCCTTGCATGCATTGCTCCTGTCACTGCTGCTGCAGCGTTCTGGTTTGAGTCTCTGGAAGAGGCTTTACAGGTAGCGACTCCATTGGATGACATACTTGGCAAGCTTAGAGCACTTAAGCTAGCCAATTCCTTTGTTTTCTGATGCCATTGTTCATTTGACTAAACTAGCGGCTAAGAATTCTGGTTTTGCTATACAGGCGCGCAGGGCGCTATGGCTTAAATCATGGTCAGCTGACGTGACTTCAAATTCTAAGCTGCTTAACATTCCCTTCAAGGGGCAGACCCTATTCGGGCCTGGTTTGAAGGAGATTATTGCTGATATCACTGGAGGAAAAGGTCATGCCCTTCCTCAGGACAGGTCCAAATCAAGGGCCAAACAGTCTAATTTTCGTGCCTTTCGAAACTTCAAGGCAAGTGCGGCATCAACTTCCTTTAATGCAAACAAGAGGGAACTTTTGCTCAGTCCAAGACGGTCTGGAGACCAAACCAGACCTGGGACAAAGGTAAGCAGGCCAAAAAGCCTGCTGCTGCCTCTAAGACAGCATGAAGGAAAGGCCCCCTATCCGGTAACGGATCTAGTAGGGGGCAGACTTTCGCTCTTCGCCCAGGCATGGGCAAGAGATGTCCAGGATCCCTGGGTGTTGGAAATTATATCCCAGGGATATCTTCTGGACTTCAAAGCTTCCCCCCCAAAAGGGAGATTTCACCTTTCACAATTATCTGCAAACCAGATAAAGAGAGAGGCATTCTTACACTGTGTACGAGACCTCCTAGTTATGGGAGTGATCCATCCAGTTCCAAAGGAGGAACAGGGACAGGGTTTTTACTCAAATCTGTTTGTGGTTCCCAAAAAAGAGGGAACCTTCAGACCAATTTTGGATCTAAAGATCTTAAACAAATTCCTCAGAGTTCCATCATTCAAGATGGAAACTATTCGTACCATCCTATCTATGATCCAGGAGGGTCAATATATGACTACAGTGGATTTAAAAGATGCTTATCTTCACATTCCGATAACAAAGATCATCATCGGTTTCTCAGGTTTGCCTTTCTAGACAGGCATTACCAGTTTGTAGCTCTTCCCTTTGGATTAGCTACAGCCCCAAGAATCTTTACGAAGGTTCTAGGGTCGCTTCTGGCGGTCCTAAGGCCGCGTGGCATAGCAGTGGCCCCTTATTTAGACGACATTCTGATACAGGAGTCAAACTTCCAAATTGCCAAGTCTCATACGGACGTAGTACTGGCATTTCTGAGATCGCATGGGTGGAAAGTGAATGAGGAAAAGAGTTCTCTATCCCCACTCACAAGAGCTTCCTTCCTAGGGACTCTGATAGATTCTGTAGAAATGAAAATTTACCTGACGGAGTCCAGGTTATCAAAACTTCTAAATTCCTGCTGTGTTCTTCATTCCATTCCGCGCCCTTCGGTGGCTCAGTGCATGGAAGTAATCGGCTTAATGGTTGCAGCAATGGACATAGTGCCGTTTGTACGCCTACATCTCAGACCGCTGCAACTATGCATGCTCAGTCAGTGGAACGGGGATTACACAGATTTGTCCCCTCTACTAAATCTGGATCAAGAGACCAGGGATTCTCTTCTCTGGTGGCTATCTCGGGTCCATCTGTCCAAAGGTATGACCTTTCGCAGGCCAGATTGGACAATTGTAACAACAGATGCCAGCCTTCTAGGTTGGGGTGCAGTCTGGAACTTCCTGAAGGCTCAGGGATCGTGGACTCAGGAGGAGACACTCCTTCCAATAAATATTCTGGAAGAGCGATATTCAATGCTCTTCAGGCTTGGCCTCAGTTAGCAACTCTGAGGTACATCAGATTTCAGTCGGACAACATCACGACTGTGGCTTACATCAACCATCAAGGGGGAACAAGAAGTTCCCTAGCGATGTTAGAAGTCTCAAAGATAATTCGCTGGGCAGAGACTCACTCTTGCCACCTATCAGCTATCCATATCCCAGGTGTAGAGAACTGGGAGGCGGATTTTTTAAGTCGTCAGACTTTTCATCTGGGAGAGTGGGAACTCCATCCGGAGGTGTTTGCACAATTGATTCATTGTTGGGGCAAACGAGAACTGGATCTCATGGCGTCTCGCTAGAACGCCAAGCTTCCTTGTTACGGATCCAGGTCCAGGGATCCCAAGGCGACGCTAATAGATGCTCTAGCAGTGCCCTTGTCTTTCAACCTGGCTTATGTGTTTCCACCGTTTCCTCTGCTCCCTCGACTGATTGCCAAGGTCAAGCAGGAGAGAGCATCAGTGATTTTGATAGCGCCTGCGTGGCCACGCAGGACCTGGTATGCAGATCTGGTGGACATGTCATCCTTTCCACCATGGACTCTGCCTCTGAGACAGGACCTTCTACTTTAGGGTCCTTTCAACCATCCAAATCTAATTTCTCTGAGACTGACTGCCTGAAGATTGAACGCTTGATTTTATCAAAGTGTGGCTTCTCCGAGTCAGTCATTGATACCTTAATACAGGCACGAAAGCCTGTCACCAGGAAAATTTACCATAAAATATGGCGTACATATCTTTATTGGTGTGAATCCAAGGGTTAGGATTCCCAGGATATTATCTTTTCTCCAAGATGGTTTGGAAAAAGGATTGTCAGCTAGTTCCTTAAAAGTACAGATTTCTGCTCTGTCTATTCTTTTGCACAAGCGTCTGGCAGATGTTCCAGACGTTCAGGCATTTTGTCAGGCTTTGGTTAGAATCAAGCCTGTGTTTAAACCTGTTGCTCCCCCATGGAGCTTAAATTTGGTTCTTAAGGTTCTTCAAGGAGTTCCGTTTGAACCTCTTCATTCCATAGATATCAAACTTTTATCTTGGAAAGTTCTGTTTTTGGTAGCTATTTCCTCGACTCGTAGAGTCTCCGAGTTATCTGCTTTACAATGTGATTCTCCTTATCTGATCTTCCATACGGATAAGGTAGTCCTGCGTACCAAACCTGGGTTTTTACCTAAGGTGGTATCTAACAAGAATATCAATCAAGAGATTGTTGTTCCATCCTTGTGTCCTAATCCTTCTTCAAAGAAGGAACGTCTATTACACAATCTGGACGTGGTTCGTGCTTTAAAGTTTTACTTACAAGCTACTAAAGATTTTTGTCAAACATCTGCTTTGTTTGTTGTTTACTCTGGACAGAGGAGAGGTCAAAAGGCTTCGGCAACCTCTTTCTTTTTGGCTAAGAAGCATAATCCGCTTAGCCTATGAGACTGCTGGCCAGCAGCCTCCTGAAAGGATTACAGCTCATTCTACTAGAGCTGTGGCTTCCACTTGGGCCTTTAAAAATGAGGCTTCTGTTGAACAGATTTGCAAGGCGGCGACTTGGTCTTCGCTTCATACTTTTTCAAAATTCTACAAATTTTATACTTTTGCTTCTTCGGAGGCTGTTTGTGGGAGAAAGGTTTTACAGGCAGTGGTACCTTCCGTTTAAGTACCTGCCTTGTCCCTCCCTTCATCCGTGTACTTTAGCTTTGGTATTGGTATCCCACAAGTAATGGATGATCCGTGGACTGGATACACCTTACAAGAGAAAACACAATTTATGCTTACCTGATAAATTTATTTCTCTTGTGGTGTATCCAGTCCACGGCCCGCCCTGTCATTTTAAGGCAGGTAATTTTTTCATTTAAACTACAGTCACCACTGCACCCTATGGTTTCTCCTTTCTCTGCGTGTTTTCGGTCGAATGACTCGATATGGCAGTTAGGGGAGGAGCTATATAACAGCTCTGCTGTGGGTGTCCTCTTGCAACTTCCTGTTGGGAATGAGAATATCCCACAAGTAATGGATGATCCGTGGACTGGATACACCACAAGAGAAATAAATTTATCAGGTAAGCATAAATTCTCTTTTTGATTTTATAAAGAATTTTATAATTCTTTTAACCATTGTGACCATTGTTTTTAAATTGTTTTTATGATTATGATCATGTCATATGTGTAAATTGGTTTTATGCAATTTGAATAAATATGTATACATTTTAAACACTATACATTCTTTTTGATTAACCATTTGATTTCACCTTCAGCTTACTATCCCCATTTAAAGGGTTAGTTCAGCGCTCCCCTATTGCATATTTGTACCCTTTCTTTTGAGATCTGGTTGAGAGATCTTGCTTTTTGGGAGGAGTCTGTGTGGTAGCTTCTAGGCGCTGTAGATATCTATCTATTTACCCAGAGAGAGATTAGAGTAAGGAATACAGAGCAGAGAGAGATCAGGCACAGAGAGATCAAAGTAAAGAACACAGAGCAAAGAGAGAGATCACCCTGTGCCTGAACTCTCTTAGCCCTGTGTTCCTTATTCTGATTTATCTGTGTCTGATCTCAGTATCTCTGCTCTGTGTTTCTTACTTTGATCTATCTGTACCTGATCTCTCTCTGCCCTGTGTTCCTCACTTATCTGTGTCTGATCTTTCTCTCTGCCGTATGTTCCTTACTCTGATATATTTGTGTCTGATCCCTCTCTGCCCTTTGTTCCTTACTCTGATCTCTCTCTCTCTCTGCCCTGTGTTCCTTACTCTGATCTCTCTCTCTCTGCCCAGTGTTCCTTACTCTGATCTCTGTGTCTGAGCTCTCTCTGCCCAGGGTTCCTTACTCTGATCTCTGTCTCTGATCTTTCTCTCTCTGCCCAGTGTTCTTAACTCTGATCTCTCTGTTCCCTGTGCTTCTTACTCTGATCTCTTTCTGCCCTGTGCTCCTTACTCTTATCTTTCTGTGTCTGATCTCTCTCTATTCTGTGTTCCTTACTCTGATCTCCCTCTCTGCCCTGTGTTATTTACTCTGATCTCTCTCAGCCCTGTGTTCATTACTCTGATCTGTCTCTCTGCCCTGTGTTCCTTAATCTGATCTCTCTCTCTGCCCTGTGATCCTTACTCTCATCTCTCTCTCTGCCCTGTGTTCCATACTCTGATCTCTCGCTCTGCCCTGTGTTCCTTACTCTGATCTTTCTCTCTCTCTCTCTGCCCTGTGTTCTTTACTCTGATCTCTCTCTCTGCCCTGTGTTCCTTACTCTGATCTCTCTCTCTGCCCCGTGTTCCTTACTCTGATCTCTCTCTCTGCCCTGTGTTCCTTACTCTGATCTCTCTCTCTCTGCCCTGTGTTCCTTAAATTGATCTCTCTCTCTCTCTCTGCCCTGTGTTCCTTACCCTGATCTTTCTCTCTGCCCTGTGTTCCGTACTCTGATCTCTCTCTCTCTCTCTCTGCCCTGTGTTTCTTACTCTGATCTCTCTGCTCCGTGTTCCTTACTCTGATCCCTCTCTCTCTTTGCCCTGTGCTCTTTACCCTGTTTCCTCTGTGCCTGAAATCTCTCTTCCTGCGTTCCTTACTTTGATATCTTTGTACATGATTTATTTTTGCCCTGTGTTCCTAACTCTGACCTCTCTGTATCCTATGGCCTTTATTCTGATCTCTCTCTGCCCTGCATTGCTTACTCTGATCTCTCTGTGCCTGGTCTCTCTCTCTTCCCTGTGTTCTTTACTCTAATCTCTCTGTGTCTGATCCCTCTCTGTCCTGTGATCTTTACTCTTATCTATCTCTGCCCTGTGTTCTTTACTCTGATCTCTCTCGCTGCTCCGTGTTCCTTACTCTGATCTCTTTCTCTTCCCTGTGTTCCTTATTTTGATCTCTCTCTCTGCACTGTGTTCCTTACGCTGATATTTCACTCTGCCCAGTGTTCCTTACTCTGATCTCTGTCTCTGATCTCTCTCTCTGCCCAGTGTTCCTTACTCTAATCTCTGTCTCTGATCTCTCTCTCTCTGCCCAGTGTTCTTTACTCTGATCTCTGTGTCTGATCTCTCTGTTCCATGTGCTTCTTACTCTGATCTCTTTCTGCCCTGTGCTCCTTACTCTTATCTTTCTGTGTCTGATCTCTCTCTGTTCTGTGTTCCTTACTCTGATCTCCCTCTCTGCCCTGTGTTATTTACTCTGATCTCCCTCTCTGCCCTGTGTTCATTACTCTGATCTCTCTGCCCTGTGTTCCTTAATCTGATCTCTCTCTCTGCCCTGTGTTCCTTACTCTGATTTCTCGCTCTGCCCTGTGTTCCTTACTCTGATCTTTCTCTCTCTCTCTCTCTGCCCTGTGTTCTTTACTCTGATCTCTCTCTCTGCCCTGTGTTCCTTACTCTGATCTCTCTCTCTGCCCTGTGTTCCTTACTCTGATCTCTCTCTCTGCCCCGTGTTCCTTACTCTGATCTCTCGCTCTGCCCTGTGTTCCTTACTCTGTCTCTTTCTGCCCTGTGTTCCTTACTCTGATCTCTCTCTTCCCTGTGTTCCTTAAATTGATCTCTCTCTCTCTCTCTCTCTGCCATGTGTTCCTTACCCTGATCTCTCTCTCTGCCCTGTGTTCCTTACTCTGATCTATCTCTCTCTCTCTCTCTCTCTCTCTCTCTGCCCTGTGTTTCTTACTCTGATCTCTCTGCTCCGTGTTCCTTACTCTGATCCCTCTCTCTCTTTGCCCTGTGCTCTTTACCCTGTTTCCTCTGTGCCTGAAATCTCTCTTCCTGCGTTCCTTACTTTGATATCTCTGTACATTATTTATTTTTGCCCTGTGTTCCTTACTCTGACCTCTCTGTATCCTATGGTCTTTATTCTGATCTCTCTCTGCCCTGCATTGCTTACTCTGATCTCTCTGTGCCTGGTCTCTCTCTCTTCCCTGTGTTCTTTACTCTAATCTCTCTGTGTCTGATCCCTCTCTGTCCTGTGTTCCTTACTCTGATCTATCTCTGCCCTGTGTTCTTTACTCTGATCTCTCTCGCTGCTCCGTGTTCCTTACTCTGATCTCTTTCTCTTCCCTGTGTTCCTTATTTTGATCTCTCTCTCTGCACTGTGTTCCTTACGCTGATCTTTCACTCTACCCTGTGTTCCTTACTCTGATCTCTCTCTCTCTCTCTGCCCTGTGTTTCTTACTCTGATCTCTCTCTCTGCGATGTGTTCCTTACTATGATCTCTCTCTCTGCCCTGTGTTCCTTACTCTGATCTATCTCTGCCCTGTGTTCTTTACTCTGATCTCTCTCGCTGCTCTGTGTTCCTTACTCTGATCTCTCTCTCTGCCCTGTGTTCCTTATTTTGATCTCTCTCTCTCTGCACTGTGTTCCTTATTTTGATCTCTCTCTCTCTGCACTGTGTTCCTTACGCTGATCTTTCACTCTACCCTGTGTTCCTTACTCTGATCTCTCTCTCTCTCTCTCTCTCTCTCTCTGCCCTGTGTTCTTTACTCTGATCTCTCTCTCTGCCCTGTGTTCATTACTCTGATCTTTCTCTCTCTCTCTCTGCCCTGTGTTCTTTACTCTGATCTCTCTCTCTCTGCCCTGTGTTCCTTACTCTGATCTCTCTCTCTCTGCCCTGTGTTCTTTACTTTGATCTCTTTCTCTCTGCCCTTTGTTCCTTACTCTGAACTCTTTCTCTCTGCCCTTTGTTCCTTACTCTGATCTCTCTCTCTGCCCTGTGTTTCTTACTCTGATCTCACTCTCTGCCCCGTGTTCCTTACTCTGATCTCTCTCTCTGCCCTGTGTTACTTACTCTGATCTCTCTCTCTCTCTCGTGTCCCTTAATCGGATCTCTCTCTGCCCTGTGTCCCTTACACTGATCTCTCTCTGCCCTGTGTTCCTTACACTTATCTCACTCTTTGCCCTGTGCTCTTTACCCTGATTTCTTTGTGCCTGAAATCTCTTTTCCTGCGTTCCTTACTCTGATCTCATTCTCTCTGCCCTGTGTTCCTTACGCTGATCTTTCACTCTGATCTCTCTCTCTGCCCTGTGTTCCTTACTCTGATCTCTCTCTCTGCCCTGTGTTCCTTACTCTGATCTCCCTCTCTGCGATGTGTTCCTTACTCTGATCTCTCTCTGCCCTGTGTTCCTTACTCTGATCTTTCTCTCTCTCTCTCTGCCCTGTGTTCCTTACTCTGATCTCTCTCTCTGCGATGTGTTCCTTACTCTGATCTCTCTCTGCCCTGTGTTCCTTACTCTGATCTCTCTCTCTGCGATGTGTTCCTTACTCTGATCTCTCTCTGCCCTGTGTTCCTTACTCTGATCTTTCTCTCTCTCTCTCTCTGCCCTGTGTTCCTTTCTCTGATCTCTCTCTCTGCCCTGTGTTCCTTACTCTGATCTTTCTCTCTCTCCCTCTGCCCTGTGTTCTTTACTCTGATCTCTCTCTCTGCCCTGTGTTCCTTACTCTTATCTTTCTCTCTGCCCTGTATTCCTTACTCTGATCTCTCTCTCTCTGCCCTGTGTTCCTTACTCTGATCTCTCTCTCTCTCTGCCCTGTGTTCCTTACTCTGATCTCTCTCTCTCTCTTTGCCCTTTTCCTTTCTCTGATCTCTCTCTCTCTGCCCTTTGTTCCTTACTCTGATCTCTCTCTGCCCCGTGTTTCTTACTCTGATCTCACTCTCTGCCCTGTGTTCCTTACTCTGATCTCTCTCTCTCTCTCTCTCTGCCCTGTGTCCCCTAATCTGATCTCTCTCTGCCCTGTGTCCCTTACACTGATCTCTCTCTGCCCTGTGTTCCTTACACTGATCTCACTCTTTGTCCTGCGCTCTTTACCCTGATTTCTTTGTGCCTGAAATCTCTCTTCCTGCGTTCCTTACTCTGATCTCATTCTCTCTGCCCTGTGTTCCTTACTCTGATCTCTCTCTCTCTGCCCTGTGTTCTTTACTCTGATCTCTTTCTCTCTGCCCTTTGTTCCTTACTCTGATCTCTCTCTCTGCCCTGTGTTTCTTACTCTGATCTCACTCTCTGCCCCGTGTTCCTTACTCTGATCTCTCTCTCTGCCCTGTGTTACTTACTCTGATCTCTCTCTCTCTCTCTCTCTCTCTCTCTCGTGTCCCTTAATCGGATCTCTCTCTGCCCTGTGTCCCTTACACTGATCTCTCTCTGCCCTGTGTTCCTTACACTTATCTCACTCTTTGCCCTGTGCTCTTTACTCTGATTTATTTGTGCCTGAAATCTCTTTTCCTGCGTTCCTTACTCTGATCTCATTCTCTCTGCCCTGTGTTCCTTACGCTGATCTTTCACTCTGATCTCTTTCTCTGCCCTGTGTTCCTTACTCTGATCTCTCTCTCTGCCCTGTGTTCCTTACTCTGATCTCCCTCTCTGCGATGTGTTCCTTACTCTGATCTCTCTCT
The DNA here is from genome assembly GCF_027579735.1 of Bombina bombina. Taxonomy (NCBI): domain Eukaryota; kingdom Metazoa; phylum Chordata; class Amphibia; order Anura; family Bombinatoridae; genus Bombina; species Bombina bombina. The sequence goes on from NC_069501.1 coordinate 8,666,466, forward strand.
GCCCTGTGTTCCTTACTCTGATCTTTCTCTCTCTCTCTCTCTCTCTGCCCTGTGTTCCTTACTCTGATCTCTCTCTCTGCCCTGTGTTCCTTACTCTTATCTTTCTCCCTGCCCTGTATTCCTTACTCTGATCTCTCTCTCTCTGCCCTGTGTTCCTTACTCTGATCTCTCTCTCTCTCTGCCCTTTTCCTTTCTCTGATCTCTCTCTCTCTGCCCTTTGTTCCTTACTCTGATCTCTCTCTGCCCCGTGTTTCTTACTCTGATCTCACTCTCTGCCCTGTGTTCCTTACTCTGATCTCTCTCTCTGCCCTGTGTCCCCTAATCTGATCTCTCTCTGCCCTGTGTCCCCTAATCTGATCTCTCTCTGCCCTGTGTCCCCTAATCTGATCTCTCTCTGCCCTGTGTCCCTTACACTGATCTCTCTCTGCCCTGTGTCCCTTACACTGATCTCTCTCTGCCCTGTGTTCCTTACACTGATCTCACTCTTTGTACTGCGCTCTTTACCCTGATTTCTTTGTGCCTGAAATCTCTCTTCCTGCGTTCCTTACTCTGATCTCATTCTCTCTGCACTGTGTTCCTTACGCTGATCTTTCACTCTGATCTCTCTCTCTGCCCTGTGTTCCTTATTCTGATCACTCTCTCTGCGATGTGTTTCTTACTCTGATCTCTCTCTCTGCCCTGTGTTCCTTACTCTGATCTTTCTCTCTGCCCTGTTTTCCTTACTCATATATCTCTCTCTGCCCTGTTTTCCTTACTCTGATCTCTCTCTCTCTTCCTGCGTTCCTTACTCTGATCTCTCTCTCTCTGCCCTGTGTTCCTTACTCTGATCTCTTTCTCTCTGCCCTTTGTGCCTGTTGTACCTACAGCTACCTGTCACTACTGTCACTGCCTGTTTGTACCTACAGCTACCTGTCACTACTGTCACTGCCTGTTTGTACCTACAGCTTCCTGTCACTACTGTCACTGCCTGTTTGTACCTACAGCTACCTGTCACTAATGTCACTGCCTGTTTGTACCTACAGCTACCTGTCACTACTGTCACTGCCTGTTTGTACCTACAGCTACCTGTCACTACTGTCACTGCCTGTTGTACCTACAGCTTCCTGTCACTACTGTCACTGCCTGTTGTACCTAAAGCTTCCTGTCACTACTGTCACTGCCTGTTTGTACCTATAGCTTCCTGTCACTACTGTCACTGCCTGTTTGTACCTACAGCTTCCTGTCATTACTGACACTGCCTGTTTGTACCTACAGCTTCCTGTCATTACTGTCACTGCCTGTTTGTACCTACAGCTTCCTGTCACTACTGTCACTGCCTGTTTGTACCTACAGCTACCTGTCATTACTGTCACTGCCTGTTTGTACCTACAGCTTCCTGTCATTACTGTCACTGCCAGTTTGTACCTACAGCTTCCTGTCACTACTGTCACTGCCTGTTTGTACCTACAGCTTCCTGTCACTACTGTCACTGCCTGTTGTACCTACAGCTTCCTGTCACTACTGTCACTGCCTGTTTGTACCTACAGCTTCCTGTCACTACTGTCACTGCCTGTTGTAACTACAGCTTCCTGTCACTACTGTCACGGCCTGTTTGTACCTACAGCTACCTGTCACTACTGTCACTGCCTGTTTGTACCTACAGCTACCTGTCACTACTGGCACTGCCTGTTTGTACCTACAGCTTCCTGTCATTACTGTCACTTCCTGTTTGTACCTACAGCTTCCTGTCATTACTGTCACTGCCTTTTTGTACCTACAGCTTCCTGTCACTACTGCCACTGCCTGTTTGTACCTACAGCTTCCTGTCACTACTGTCACTGCCTGTTTGTACCTACAGCTTCCTGTCATTACTGTCACTTCCTGTTTGTACCTACAGCTTCCTGTCATTACTGTCACTGCCTGTTTGTACCTACAGCTTCCTGTCACTACTGTCACTGCCTGTTTGTACCTACAGCTTACTGTCACTACTGCCACTGCCTGTTTGTACCTACAGCTTCCTGTCATTACTGTCACTTCCTGTTTGTACCTACAGCTTCCTGTCATTACTGTCACTGCCTGTTTGTACCTACAGCTTCCTGTCACTACTGTCACTGCCTGTTTGTACCTACAGCTTCCTGTCATTACTGTCACTGCCTGTTTGTACCTACAGCTTCTTGTCATTACTGTCACTGCCTGTTGTACCTACAGCTACCTGTCACTGCTGTCACTGCCTGTTGTACCTACAGCTACCTGTCACTGCTGCCACTGCCTGTTGTACCTACAGCTACCTGTCACTACTGTCACTGCCTGTTTGTACCTACAGCTTCCTGTCATTACTGTCACTGCCTGTTGTACCTACAGCTTCCTGTCACTACTGTCACTGCCTGTTGTAACTACAGCTTCCTGTCACTACTGTCACTGTCTGTTTGTACCTACAGCTTCCTGTCACTACTGTCACTGCCTGTTTGTACCTACAGCTTCCTGTCACTACTGTCACTGCCTGTTTGTACCTACAGCTTCCTGTCATTACTGACACTGCCTGTTTGTACCTACAGCTTCCTGTCACTACTGTCACTGCCTGTTTGTACCTACAGCTTCCTGTCATTACTGTCACTGCCTGTTTGTACCTACAGCTTCTTGTCATTACTGTCACTGCCTGTTGTACCTACAGCTACCTGTCACTGCTGTCACTGCCTGTTGTACCTACAGCTACCTGTCACTGCTGTCACGGCCTGTTGTACCTACAGCTACCTGTCACTGCTGTCACTGCCTGTTTGTTCCCACAGCTTCCTGTCACTACTGTCACTGCCTGTTTGTACCTACAGCTTCCTGTCACTACTGTCACTGCCTGTTGTACCTACAGCTACCTGTCACTACTGTCACTGCCTGTTTGTACCTACAGCTTCCTGTCACTACTGACACTGCCTGTTGTACCTACAGCTACCTGTCACTACTGTCACTGCCTGTACCTACAGCTTCCTGTCACTACTGTCACTGCCTGTTTGTACCTACAGCTACCTGTCACTACTGTCACTGCCTGTTTGTACCTACAGCTACCTGTCACTACTGTCACTGCCTGTTTGTACCTACAGCTTCCTGTCACTACTGTCACTGCTTGTTTGTACCTACAGCTTCCTGTCATTATTGTCACTGCCTGTACCTACAGCTTCCTGTCACTACTGTCACTGCCTGGTGTACCTATAGTTTCCTGTCACTATTGTCACTTCCTGTTTGTACCTACAACTTCCTGTCATTACTGTCACTGCCTGTTTGTACCTACAGCTTCCTGTCACTACTTTCACTTCCTGTTTGTACCTACAGCTTCCTGTCACTACTGTCACTGCCTGTTTGTACCTACAGCTACCTGTCACTACTGTCACTGCCTGTTGTACCTACAGCTACCTGTCACTGCTGTCACTGCCTGTTTGTTCCTACAGCTTCCTGACACTACTGTCACTGCCTGTTGTACCTACAGCTACCTGTCACTACTGTCACTGCCTGTTTGTACCTACAGCTTCCTGTCACTACTGACACTGCCTGTTGTACCTACAGCTACCTGTCACTACTGTCACTGCCTGTACCTACAGCTTCCTGTCACTACTGTCACTGCCTGTTTGTACCTACAGCTACCTGTCACTACTGTCACTGCCTGTTTGTACCTACAGCTACCTGTCACTACTGTCACTGCCTGTTTGTACCTACAGCTTCCTGTCACTACTGTCACTGCTTGTTTGTACCTACAGCTTCCTGTCATTATTGTCACTGCCTGTACCTACAGCTTCCTGTCACTACTGTCACTGCCTGGTGTACCTATAGTTTCCTGTCACTATTGTCACTTCCTGTTTGTACCTACAACTTCCTGTCATTACTGTCACTGCCTGTTTGTACCTACAGCTTCCTGTCACTACTTTCACTTCCTGTTTGTACCTACAGCTTCCTGTCACTACTGTCACTGCCTGTTTGTACCTACAGCTACCTGTCACTACTGTCACTGCCTGTTGTACCTACAGCTACCTGTCACTACTGTCACTGCCTGTTTGTACCTACAGCTACCTGTCACTGCTGTCACTGCCTGTTTGTTCCTACAGCTTCCTGACACTACTGTCACTGCCTGTTGTACCTACAGCTTCCTGTCACTACTGTCACTGCCTGTTTGTACCTACAGCTTCCTGTCATTACTGACACTGCCTGTTTGTACCTACAGCTTCCTGTCACTACTGTCACTGCCTGTTGTACCTAAAGCTTCCTGTCACTACTGTCACTGCCTGTTTGTACCTACAGCTTCCTGTCACTACTGTCACTGCCTGTTTGTACCTACAGCTTCCTGTCACTACTGTCACTGCCTGTACCTACAGCTTCCTGTCACTACTGTCACTGCCTGTTGTACCTACAGCTTCCTGTCACTACTGTCACTGCCTGTTTGTACCTACAGCTTCCTGTCACTACTGACACTGCCTGTTTGTACCTACAGCTTCCTGTCACTACTGACACTGCCTGTTTGTACCTACAGCTTCCTGTCACTACTGACACTGCCTGTTTGTACCTACAGCTTCCTGTCACTACTGTCACTGCCTGTTTGTACCTACAGCTTCCTGTCACTACTGACACTGCCTGTTGTACCTACAGCTACCTGTCATTACTGACACTGCCTGTTTGTACCTACAGCTTCCTGTCACTACTGTCACTGCCTGTTGTACCTTCAGCTTCCTGACACTACTGTCACTGCCTGTTGTACCTACAGCTTCCTGTCACTACTGTCACTGCCTGTTTGTACCTACAGCTTCCTGTCACTACTGACACTGCCTGTTGTACCTACAGCTTCCTGTCACTACTGTCACTGCCTGTTGTACCTACAGCTTCCTGTCACTACTGTCACTGCCTGTTGTAACTACAGCTTCCTGTCACTACTGTCACTGCCTGTTGTACCTACAGCTTCCTGTCACTACTGTCACTGCCTGTTGTACCTAAAGCTTCCTGTCACTACTGTCACTGCCTGTTTGTACCTATAGCTTCCTGTCACTACTGTCACTGCCTGTTGTACCTACAGCTTCCTGTCACTACTGGCACTGCCTGTTTGTACCTACAGCTTCCTGTCACTACTGGCACTGCCTGTTTGTACCTACAGCTTCCTGTCACTACTGTCACTGCCTGTTTGTACCTACAGCTTCCTGTCATTACTGTCACTGCCTGTTGTACCTACAGCTACCTGTCATTACTGACACTGCCTGTTTGTACCTACAGCTTCCTGTCACTACTGACACTGCCTGTTGTACCTACAGCTTCCTGTCACTACTGCCACTGCCTGTTGTACCTACAGCTACCTGTCACTTCGTGTTTGTACCTACAGCTACCTGTCACTACTGTCACTGCCTGTTTGTACCTACAGCTTCCTGTCACTGCGTGTTTGTACCTACAGCTACCTGTCACTACTGTCACTGCCTGTTTGTTCCTACAGCTTCCTGTCACTACTGTCACTGCCTGTTGTACCTACAGCTTCCTGTCACTACTGTCACTGCCTGTTTGTACCTACAGCTACCTGTCATTACTGTCACTGCCTGTTTGTACCTACAGCTTCCTGTCACTGCGTGTTTGTACCTACAGCTTCCTGTCACTACTGTCACTGCCTGTTGTACCTACAGCTTCCTGTCACTACTGTCACTGCCTGTTTGTACCTACAGCTTCCTGTCACTACTGTCACTGCCTGTTTGTACCTACAGCTTCCTGTCACTACTGTCACTGCCTGTTTGTACCTACAGCTTCCTGTCATTACTGTCACTGCCTGTTGTACCTACAGCTTCCTGTCATTACTGACACTGCCTGTTGTACCTACCGCTTCCTGTCATTACTGACACTGCCTGTTGTACCTACAGCTACCTGTCACTACTGTCACTGCCTGTTGTACCTACAGCTTCCTGTCATTACTGACACTGCCTGTTGTACCTACAGCTACCTGTCACTACTGTCACTGCCTGTTGTACCTACAGCTACCTGTCACTACTGTCACTGCCTGTTGTACCTACAGCTACCTGTCACTACTGTCACTGCCTTTTGTACCTACAGCTACCTGTTACTACTGTCACTGCCTGTTGTACCTACAGCTTCCTGTCACTACTGTCACTGCCTGTTTGTACCTACAGCTTCCTGTCATTACTGTCACTGCCTGTTGTACCTACAGCTTCCTGTCACTACTGTCACTGCCTGTTTGTACCTACAGCTTCCTGTCACTACTGTCACTGCCTGTTTGTACCTACAGCTTCCTGTCATTACTGTCACTTCCTGTTTGTACCTACAGCTTCCTGTCATTACTGACACTGCCTTTTGTACCTACAGCTACCTGTCACTACTGTCACTGCCTGTTTGTTTCTACAGCTTCCTGTCATTACTGTCACTGCCTGTTTGTACCTACAGCTACCTGTCACTACTGTCACTGCCTGTTTGTACCTACAGCTACCTGTCACTACTGTCACTGCCTGTTGTACCTACAGCTACCTGTCACTACTGTCACTGCCTGTTGTACCTACAGCTACCTGTCACTACTGTCACTGCCTGTTGTACCTACAGCTTCCTGTCACTACTGTCACTGCCTGTTTGTACCTACAGCTTCCTGTCATTACTGTCACTGCCTGTTGTACCTACAGCTTCCTGTCATTACTGACACTGCCTTTTGTACCTACAGCTACCTGTCACTACTGTCACTGCCTGTTGTACCTACAGCTTCCTGTCATTACTGACACTGCCTTTTGTACCTACAGCTACCTGTCACTACTGTCACTGCCTGTTTGTACCTACAGCTTCCTGTCATTACTGACACTGCCTTTTGTACCTACAGCTACCTGTCACTACTGTCACTGCCTGTTGTACCTACAGCTTCCTGTCACTACTGTCACTGCCTGTTTGTTCCTACAGCTTCCTGTCACTACTGTCACTGCCTGTTGTACCTACAGCTTCCTGTCACTACTGTCACTGCCTGTTTGTACCTACAGCTACCTGTCACTACTGTCACTGCCTGTTTGTACCTACAGCTTCCTGTCACTGCGTGTTTGTACCTACAGCTTCCTGTCACTACTGTCACTGCCTGTTGTACCTACAGCTTCCTGTCACTACTGTCACTGCCTGTTTGTACCTACAGCTTCCTGTCACTACTGTCACTGCCTGTTTGTACCTACAGCTTCCTGTCACTACTGTCACTGCCTGTTTGTACCTACAGCTTCCTGTCATTACTGTCACTGCCTGTTGTACCTACAGCTACCTGTCACTACTGTCACTGCCTGTTGTACCTACAGCTACCTGTCACTACTGTCACTGCCTTTTGTACCTACAGCTACCTGTTACTACTGTCACTGCCTGTTGTACCTACAGCTTCCTGTCACTACTGTCACTGCCTGTTTGTACCTACAGCTACCTGTCACTGCCTGTTTGTACCTACAGCTACCTGTCACTACTGTCACTGCCTGTTTGTACCTACAGCTTCCTGTCACTACTGTCACTGCCTGTTGTACCTACAGCTTCCTGTCATTACTGACACTGCCTGTTGTACCTACAGCTACCTGTCACTACTGTCACTGCCTGTTGTACCTACAGCTACCTGTCACTACTGTCACTGCCTTTTGTACCTACAGCTACCTGTTACTACTGTCACTGCCTGTTGTACCTACAGCTTCCTGTCACTACTGTCACTGCCTGTTTGTACCTACAGCTACCTGTCACTGCCTGTTTGTACCTACAGCTACCTGTCACTACTGTCACTGCCTGTTTGTACCTACAGCTTCCTGTCATTACTGTCACTGCCTGTTTGTACCTACAGCTTCCTGTCACTACTGTCACTGCCTGTTTGTACCTACAGCTTCCTGTCACTACTGTCACTGCCTGTTTGTACCTACAGCTTCCTGTCATTACTGACACTGCCTGTTGTACCTACAGCTTCCTGTCATTACTGACACTGCCTTTTGTACCTACAGCTACCTGTCACTACTGTCACTGCCTTTTGTACCTACAGCTACCTGTTACTACTGTCACTGCCTGTTGTACCTACAGCTTCCTGTCACTACTGTCACTGCCTGTTTGTACCTACAGCTTCCTGTCATTACTGTCACTGCCTGTTGTACCTACAGCTTCCTGTCATTACTGACACTGCCTTTTGTACCTACAGCTACCTGTCACTACTGTCACTGCCTGTTTGTTTCTACAGCTTCCTGTCACTACTGTCACTGCCTGTTTGTACCTATAGCTACCTGTCACTACTGTCACTGCCTGTTGTACCTACAGCTACCTGTCACTACTGTCACTGCCTGTTGTACCTACAGCTACCTGTTACTACTGTCACTGCCTGTTGTACCTACAGCTTCCTGTCACTACTGTCACTGCCTGTTTGTACCTACAGCTTCCTGTCATTACTGTCACTGCCTGTTGTACCTACAGCTTCCTGTCATTACTGACACTGCCTGTTGTACCTACAGCTTCCTGTCATTACTGACACTGCCTTTTGTACCTACAGCTACCTGTCACTACTGTCACTGCCTGTTTGTACCTACAGCTTCCTGTCATTACTGTCACTGCCTGTTGTACCTACAGCTTCCTGTCATTACTGACACTGCCTGTTGTACCTACAGCTTCCTGTCATTACTGACACTGCCTTTTGTACCTACAGCTTCCTGTCATTACTGTCACTGCCTGTTGTACCTACAGCTTCCTGTCATTACTGTCACTGCCTGTTGTACCTACAGCTTCCTGTCATTACTGTCACTGCCTGTTGTACCTACAGCTTCCTGTCACTACTGTCACTGCCTGTTTGTACCTACAGCTACCTGTCACTACTGTCACTGCCTGTTGTACCTACAGCTTCCTGTCATTACTGACACTGCCTTTTGTACCTACAGCTACCTGTCACTACTGTCACTGCCTGTTTGTACCTACAGCTTCCTGTCACTACTGTCACTGCCTGTTGTTATACCTTCATACTCTGTTCCTTACCCGCTGCTCTTTCTACTTTCAGGAAGAAGTCTGCTCCTCAAAAGGCTGAGCCATTCCTGCAGGGAGCGCTAAAGATGTACCAGACCGAGGCCTGGGCCCTACCTCTCACCCACACCCGCAAACAGCTGGCTGAGTGTCAGAGACAACTGAGGCAAATAGAGCCGTATCCTTTTATCTCTACCATAAAAACAGCAGGAATACTCAATTTCCATCTTAATATGGGAAGAGTCCACATCTGCATTCCTTACTTTTGGGAAATACTGAACCTGACCACCAGGAGGAGGCAAAAACACCCCAGCCAAAGGCTTAAATACCTCCCCCACTTCCCTCATCCGCCTTTCGTCACATGAGCTTGGCAGAGAAGTGTCAGAAGATTTCGGAGTAGTCTCTTATGGAGGGTAGTAATCTTCGAGATGGGACTGGAGTTTTAAGTAGTCCTGTCAGCCTCTCAGTGAGAGCATGGATGAAAGAGTCCAGAGATGCAGGGAGAGTCTTTCTGCTAAGCCATCCCGACTCATATTAACAGCTCCTTGGCAATCAGCGTTGACGAGTTTCGCTGCCTGCTTCACTCAAGTCCATGGCAGAAGCGATGCTACTATCTGTCACACTTGAAGGGCCGTGTTCCTGTTCCACGGCGTAGATTCTGGTCAGATTGTTTCATATTTTATACATGTATGGTAACGCAAGAAGACAGGGTCACAGTGTGGCTCCTTTTATCTGTATAGAATCAAGGGTTAATAACTCCTGAGGGGGATTATTGAACAGTGGGGAATAATAATCTTATGTGTTTATTTGATTTTATGCTGCTTTATGTGTGATATGCTATGGGCTCCATAGGCTGTTATGGAATATACAGGTTTCACTTTCACTTTGAGAGCTGTGCAGTTTACAAGCTTGGCGCTTTCTCTCATAGCAGGGACGGTCCTGCATTGTGCACCATGTGATTCTTTCCCTCTTTCCTGACCGGGTGTCTATCAGAGAGGAGTCCTAAATCTCTGTACTGTCTGGGTCATAGGAGGTGGTGAGTGCCACAGCCATTGGGGTATAAGGTGCAGTTTTTAATAAAATGTTTTATTTCTCTAGTTCTCCGGTTATTGCACTAGCGATGGAGGATTCTGTTACTTTAGAGGGCTCTCCCTCTTTTCCTAATGAGTAGTTCCTGTTTATATGGTGAGGAGGCCTTAGATCTGCCCTCTCAAATTTTGTTCCATATGCCTTGATAATGTGATAATAGCAAACATGTTTGTTACCACTGAGCCGTCCACCTCTGACGAGTTGTCGTCCAGTGAGGTGCGTACCCTACATTGTTATCTCTATACACATGCAGTTTCCTATGGCATTGCTGATTCTCCATCTGGAGGGGCCCTTTTTTCCCCAGACGTTACTGCGCAGTTCAGACAGCGGTGTCTGCAGCCTTTAATGCTGTATCCCTGTGTGTGACACTGGTCAGTAACTGCCCCTGTCTGATTTGCCCATTCATGTGCGTGACACTGGTCAGTAACTACCTCTATCTGATGTGCCCATCCCTGTGTGTGACACTGGTCAGTAACTGCCTCTATCTGATGTGCCCATCACTATGTGTGACACTGGTCAGTAACTGCCTCTATCTGATGTGCTCATCACTGTGTGTGACACTGGTCAGTAACTGCATCTGTCTGATGTGCCCATCAGTGTGTGTGACACGGGTCAGTAACGGCCTCTATCTGATGTGCCCATCACTGTGTGACACGGGTCAGTAACTGCCTCTATCTGATGTGCCCATCCCTGTGTGTGACACGGGTCAGTAACTGCCTCTATCTTATGTGCCCATCCATGTGCGTGACACTGGTCAGTAACTGTCTCTGTCTGATATGCCCATCCATGTGCGTGACACTGGTCAGTAACTGTCTCTGTCTGATATGCCCATCCCTGTGTGTGACACTGGTCAGTAACTGCCTCTGTCTGATGTGCCCATCACTCTGTGTGACACTGGTCAGTAACTGCCCCTGTCTGATATGCCCATCCCTGTGTGTGACACTGGTCAGTAACTGCCTCTGTCTGATGTGCCCATCCCTGTGTGTGACACTGGTCAGTAACTGCCTCTGTCTGATGTGCCCATCACTAAGTGTGACACTGGTCAGTAACTTTCTCTGATGTGCCCATCCCTGTGTGTGACACTGGTGAGTAAGTGCCTCTGTCTGATGTGCCAATCACTGTGTGACACGGGTCAGTAACTGCCTCTATCTGATGTGCCCATCACTGTGTGACACGGGTCAGTAACTGCCTCTGTCTGATGTGCCCATACCTGTATGTGACACTGGTCAGTAACTGCCTCTGTCTGATGTGCCCATCACTGTGTGTGACACTGCTCAGTAACTGCCCCTGTCTGATGTGCCCATCAGTGTGTGTGACACGGGTCAGTAACGGCCTCTATCTGATGTGCCCATCACTGTGTGACACGGGTCAGTAACTGCCTCTATCTGATGTGCCCATCCCTGTGTGTGACACTGGTCAATAACTGCCTCTATCTGATGTGCCCATCACTGTGTGTGACACTGGTCAGTAACTGCCTCTGTCTGATGTGCCCATCACTGTGTGTGACACTGGTCAGTAACTGCCTCTATCTGATGTGCCCATCAGTGTTTGACACTGGTCAGTAACTGCCTCTGTCTGATATGCCCATCCCTGTGTGTGACACTGATCAGTAACTGTCTGATGTGCCCATCACTGTGTGTGACACTGGTCAGTAACTGCCTCTATCTGATGTGCCCATCACTGTGTGACACTGGTCAGTAACTGCCCCTGTCTGATGTGCCTATCCCTGTGTGTGACACTGGTCAGTAACTGCCTCTGTCTGATGTGCCCATCCCTGTGTGTGACACTGGTCAATAACTGCCTCTGTCTGATGTGCCCATCACTAAGTGTGACACTGGTCAGTAACTTTCTCTGATGTGCCCATCCATGTGCGTGACACTGGTCAGTAACTGTCTCTGTCTGATATGCCCATCCCTGTGTGTGACACTGGTCAGTAACTGCCTCTATCTGATGTGCCCATCCCTGTGTGTGACACTGGTGAGTAACTGCCTCTGTCTGATGTGCCAATCACTGTGTGTGACACTGCTCAGTAACTGCCCCTGTCTGATGTGCCCATCAGTGTGTGTGACACGGGTCAGTAACTGCCTCTATCTGATGTGCCCATCACTGTGTGACACAGGTCAGTAACTGCCTCTATCTGATGTGCCCATCCCTGTGTGTGACACTGGTCAGTAACTGCCTCTGTCTGATGTGCCCATCACTGTGTGTGACACTGGTCAGTAACTGTCTCTGTCTGATGTGCCCATCCCTGTGTGTGACACTGGTCAGTAACTGACTGATGTGACCATCACTGTGTTTGACACTGGTCAGTAACTGACTGATGTGCCCATCACTGTGTGTGACACAGGTCAGTAACTGCCTCTATCTGATGTTCCCATCACTGTGTGTGAAACTGGTCAGTAACTGTCTGATGTGCCCATCACTGTGTGTGAAACTGGTCAGTAACTGTCTGATGTGCCCATCACTGTGTGTGAAACTGGTCAGTAACTGTCTGATGTGCCCATCACTGTGTGTGACACTGCTCAGTAACTGTCTCTTTCTGATGTGCCCATCACTGTGTGTGACACTGGTCAGTAACTGATTTGCCCATCACTGTGTGTGACACAGGTCAGTAACTGCCTCTATCTGATGTTCCCATCACTGTGTGTGACACTGGTCAGTAACTACCTCTATCTGATGTTCCCATCACTGTGTGTGACACTGGTCAGTAACTGCCTCTATCTGATGTGCCCATCACTGTGTGTGACTCTGGTCAGTAACTGCCTCTATCTGATATGCCCATCACTGTGTGTGACACTGGTCAGTAACTACCTCTATCTGATGTTCCCATCACTGTGTGTGACACTGGTCAGTAACTGCCTCTATCTGATGTGCCCATCACTGTGTGTGACTCTGGTCAGTAACTGCCCCTGTCTGATGTGCCCATCACTGTGTGTGACACTGCTCAGTAACTGCCCCTGTCTGATGTGCCCATCACTGTGTGTGACACTGGTCATTAACTGCATCTGTCTGATATGCCCATCACTGTGTGTGACTGATCAGTAACTGCCTCTGTCTGATGTGCTCATCCCTGTGTGTGACATGGGTCAGTAACTGTCTCTTTCTGATGTGCCCATCACTGTGTGTGACACTGGTCAGTAACTGTCTCTTTCTGATGTGCCCATCACTGTGTGTGACACTGCTCAGTAACTGTCTCTTTCTGATGTGCCCATCACTGTGTGTGACACTGCTCAGTAACTGTCTCTTTCTGATTTGCCCATCACTGTGTGTGACACTGGTCAGTAACTGCCTCTGTCTGATATGCCCATCACTGTGTGTGACACTGGTCAGTAACTGCCCCTGTCTGATGTGCCCATCACTGTGTGTGACACTGGTCAGTAACTGTCTCTATCTGATGTGCCCATCACTGTGTGTGACACTGGTCATTAACTGCCTCTGTCTGATGTGCCCATCACTGTGTGTGACACTGGTCAGTAAATGCCTCTGTCTGATATGCCCATCACTGTGTGTGACACTGGTCAGTAATTGCCTCTGTCTGATGTGCCCATCACTGTGTGTGACACTGGTCAGTAACTGTCTCTGTCTGATGTGCCCATCCCTGTGTGTGACACTGGTCAGTAACTGACTGATGTGACCATCACTGTGTTTGACACTGGTCAGTAACTGACTGATGTGCCCATCACTGTGTGTGACACAGGTCAGTAACTGCCTCTATCTGATGTTCCCATCACTGTGTGTGAAACTGGTCAGTAACTGTCTGATGTGCCCATCACTGTGTGTGAAACTGGTCAGTAACTGTCTGATGTGCCCATCACTGTGTGTGACACTGCTCAGTAACTGTCTCTTTCTGATGTGCCCATCACTGTGTGTGACACTGGTCAGTAACTGATGTGCCCATCACTGTGTGTGACACTGGTCAGTAACTGATGTGCCCATCACTGTGTGTGACACTGGTCAGTAACTGATGTGCCCATCACTGTGTGTGAAACTGGTCAGTAACTGTCTGATGTGCCCATCACTGTGTGTGACACTGCTCAGTAACTGCCTCTATCTGATGTTCCCATCACTGTGTGTGACACTGGTCAGTAACTACCTCTATCTGATGTTCCCATCACTGTGTGTGACACTGGTCAGTAACTGCCTCTATCTGATGTGCCCATCACTGTGTGTGACACTGGTCAGTAACTGTCTCTATCTGATGTGCCCATCACTGTGTGTGACTCTGGTCAGTAACTGCCCCTGTCTGATGTGCCCATCACTGTGTGTGACACTGCTCAGTAACTGCATCTGTCTGATGTGCCCATCACTGTGTGTGACACTGGTCAGTAACTGCCTCTGTCTGATGTGCCCATCACTGTGTGTGACTGATCAGTAACTGCCTCTGTCTGATGTGGCCATCACTGTGTGTGACACTGGTCAGTAACTGCATCTGTCTGATATGCCCATCACTGTGTGCGACTGATCAGTAACTGCCTCTGTCTGATGTGCTCATCCCTGTGTGTGACATGGGTCAGTAACTGCCTCTGTCTAATGTGCCCATCCCTGTGTGTGACATTGGTCAGTAACTGCATCTGTCTGATGTGCCCATCCCTGTGTGTGACACTGGTCAGTAACTGCATCTGTCTGATGTGCCCATCCCTGTGTGTGACACTGGTCAGTAACTGCCTCTATCTGATGTGCCCATCACTGTGTGTGACACTGGTCAGTAACTGTCTCTATCTGATGTGCCCATCACTGTGTGTGACACTGGTCAGTAACTGTCTCTATCTGATGTGCCCATCACTGTGTGTGACACTGGTCATTAACTGCCTCTGTCTGATGTGCCCATCACTGTGTGTGACACTGGTCAGTAAATGCCTCTGTCTGATATGCCCATCACTGTGTGTGACACTGGTCAGTAATTGCCTCTGTCTGATGTGCCCATCACTGTGTGTGACACTGGTCAGTAACTGTCTCTGTCTGATGTGCCCATCCCTGTGTGTGACACTGGTCAGTAACTGACTGATGTGACCATCACTGTGTTTGACACTGGTCAGTAACTGACTGATGTGCCCATCACTGTGTGTGACACTGGTCAGTAACTGTCTGATGTGCCCATCACTGTGTGTGACACTGCTCAGTAACTGTCTCTTTCTGATGTGCCCATCACTGTGTGTGACACTGCTCAGTAACTGTCTCTTTCTGATTTGCCCATCACTGTGTGTGACACTGGTCAGTAACTGCCTCTGTCTGATGTGCCCATCACTGTGTGTGACACTGGTCAGTAACTGCCCCTGTCTGATGTGCCCATCACTGTGTGTGACACTGGTCAGTAACTGTCTCTATCTGATGTGCCCATCACTGTGTGTGACACTGGTCAGTAACTGTCTCTATCTGATGTGCCCATCACTGTGTGTGACACTGGTCATTAACTGCCTCTGTCTGATGTGCCCATCACTGTGTGTGACACTGGTCAGTAAATGCCTCTGTCTGATATGCCCATCACTGTGTGTGACACTGGTCAGTAATTGCCTCTGTCTGATGTGCCCATCACTGTGTGTGACACTGGTCAGTAACTGTCTCTGTCTGATGTGCCCATCCCTGTGTGTGACACTGGTCAGTAACTGACTGATGTGACCATCACTGTGTTTGACACTGGTCAGTAACTGACTGATGTGCCCATCACTGTGTGTGACACTGGTCAGTAACTGTCTGATGTGCCCATCACTGTGTGTGACACTGTTCAGTAACTGTCTGATGTGCCCATCACTGTGTGTGACACTGGTCAGTTACTGCATCTGTCTGATGTGTCCATCACTGTGTGTGACACTGGTCAGTTACTGCATCTGTCTGATGTGCCCATCCCTGTGTGTGACACTGATCAGTAACTGCCTCTATCTGATGTGCCCATCACTGTGTGTGACACTGGTCAGTAACTGCATCTGTCTGATGTGCCCATCCCTGTGTGTGACACTGATCAGTAACTGCCTCTATCTGATGTGCCCATCACTGTGTGTGACACTGGTCAGTAACTGTCTCTATCTGATGTGCCCATCCCTGTGTGTGACACTGATCAGTAACTGCCTCTATCTGATGTGCCCATCACTGTGTGTGACACTGGTCAGTAACTGTCTCTATCTGATGTGCCCATCCCTGTGTGTGACACTGATCAGTAACTGCCTCTATCTGATGTGCCCATCACTGTGTGTGACACTGGCCAGTAACTGTCTCTATCTGATGTGCCCATCACTGTGTGTGACACTGGTCAGTAACTGCCTCTATCTGATGTGCCCATCACTGTGTATGACACTGGTCATTAACTGCCTCTGTCTGATGTGCCCATCACTGTGTGTGACACTGGTCAGTAAATGCCTCTGTCTGATATGCCCATCACTGTGTGTGACACTGGTCAGTAATTGCCTCTGTCTGATGTGCCCATCACTGTGTGTGACACTGGTCAGTAACTGCCTCTGTCTGATGTGCCCATCAGTGTGTGACACTGGTCAGTAACTGCCTCTGTCTGATGTGCCCATCACGGTGTGACATGGGTCAGTAACTGCCTCTGTCTGATGTGCCCATCCCTGTGTGTGACATTGGTCAGTAACTGCATCTGTCTGATGTGCCCATCACTGTGTGACACGGGTCAGTAACTGCCTCTGTCTGATATGCCCATCCCTGTGTGTGACACTGGTCAGTAACTGTCTCTATCTGATGTGCCCATCACTGTGTGTGACACTGATCAGTAACTGCATCTGTCTGATGTGCCCATCCCTGTGTGTGACATTGGTCAGTAACTGCATCTGTCTGATGTGCCCATCACTGTGTGTGACATTGGTCAGTAACTGCCTCTGTCTGATGTGCCCATCCCTGTGTGTGACATTGGTCAGTAACTGCCTCTGTCTGATGTGCCCATCCCTGTGTGTGACATTGGTCAGTAACTGCATCTGTCTGATGTGCCCATCACTGTGTGTGACACTGATCAGTAACTGCCTCTATCTGATGTGCCCATCACTATGTGTGACACTGATCAGTAACTGCATCTGTCTGATGTGCCCATCACTATGTGTGACACTGGTCAGTAACTGCCTCTGTCTGATGTGCCCATCACTGTGTGTGACACTGGTCAGTAACTGCCTCTGTCTGATGTGCCCATCACTGTGTGTGACACTGTTCAGTAACTGTCTGATGTGCCCATCACTGTGTGTGACACTGGTCAGTTACTGCATCTGTCTGATGTGTCCATCACTGTGTGTGACACTGGTCAGTTACTGCATCTGTCTGATGTGCCCATCACTGTGTGACATGGGTCAGTAACTGCCTCTATCTGATGTGCCCATCACTGTGTGACACAGGTCAGTAACTGCCTCTGTCTGATGTTCCCATCCCTGTGTGTGACACTGGTCAGTAACTGCATCTGTCTGATGTGCTCATCACTGTGTGTGACACTGGTCAGTAACTGCATCTGTCTGATGTGCCCATCACTGTGTGTGACACTGGTCAGTTACTGCATCTGTCTGATGTGTCCATCACTGTGTGTGACACTGGTCAGTAACTGTCTGATGTGCCCATCACTGTGTGTGACACTGGTCAGTAACTGCCTCTATCTGATGTTCCCATCACTGTGTGTGACACTGGTCAGTAACTGCCTCTGTCTGATGTGCTCATCACTGTGTGTGACACTGGTCAGTAACTGCATCTGTCTGATGTGCTCATCACTGTGTGTGACACTGGTCAGTAACTGCATCTGTCTGATGTGCTCATCACTGTGTGTGACACTGGTCAGTAACTGCATCTGTCTGATGTGCCCATCACTGTGTGTGACACTGGTCAGTAACTGCCTCTGTCTGATGTGCCCATCACTGTGTGTGACACTGGTCAGTAACTGCATCTGTCTGATGTGCCCATCACTGTGTGTGACACTGGTCAGTAACTGCCTCTATCTGATGTTCCCATCACTGTGTGTGACACTGGTCAGTAACTGCCTCTATCTGATGTGCCCATCACTGTGTGTGACACTGGTCAGTAACTGCCCCTGTCTGATGTGCCTATCACTGTGTTTGACACTGGTCAGTAACTGCATCTGTCTGATGTGCCCATTACTGTGTGTGACACTGGTCAGTAACTGCCCCTGTCGGATGTGCCCATCACTGTGTGTGACACTGGTCAGTAACTGTCTGATGTGCCCATCCCTGTGTGTGACACTGGTCAGTAACTGCATCTGTCTGATGTGCCCATCACTGTGTGTGACACTGGTCAGTAACTGTCTGATGTGCCCATTACTGTGTGTGACACTGGTCAGTAACTGTCTGATGTGCCCATCACTGTGTGTGACACTGGTCAGTAACTGTCTGATGTGCCCATCACTGTGTGTGACACTGGTCAGTAACTGTCTGATGTGCCCATCACTGTGTGTGACACTGGTCATTAACTGTCTGATGTGCCCATCACTGTGTGTGACACCGGTCAGTAACTGTCTGATGTGCCCATCACTGTGTGTGACACTGGTCAGTAACTGTCTGATGTGCCCATCACTGTGTGTGACACTGGTCAGTAACTGTCTGATGTGCCCATCACTGTGTGTGACAGCGGTCAGTAACTGTCTGAAGTGCCCTTTACCTGTGTGACACTGGTCAGTAACTGTCTGATGTGCCCTATACCAGTGTGACACTGTTCAGTAACTGTCTGATGTGCCCATCACTGTGTGTGACACTGGTCAGTAACTGCCCCTGTCTGATGTGCCCATCACTGTGTGTGACACTGGTCAGTAACTGCCCCTGTCTGATGTGCCTATCACTGTGTTTGACACTGGTCCTTAACTGCATCTGTCTGATGTGCCCATTACTGTGTGTGACACTGGTCAGTAACTGCCCCTATCGGATGTGCCCATCACTGTGTGTGACACTGGTCAGTAACTGTCTGATGTGCCCATCCCTGTGTGTGACACTGGTCAGTAACTGCATCTGTCTGATGTGCCCATTACTGTGTGTGATACTGGTCAGTAACTGACTGATGTGCCCATTACTGTGTGTGACACTGGTCAGTAACTGTCTGATGTGCCCATCACTGTGTGTGACACTGGTCAGTAACTGTCTGATGTGCCTATTACTGTGTGTGACACTGGTCAGTAACTCTCTCTATCTGATGTGCCCATCACTGTGTGTGACACTGGTCAGTAACTGTCTGATGTGCCCATCACTGTGTGTGACACTGGTCAGTAACTGTCTGATGTGCCCATCACTGTGTGTGACACTGGTCATTAACTGTCTGATGTGCCTATCACTGTGTGTGACACCGGTCAGTAACTGTCTGATGTGCCCATCACTGTGTGTGACACTGGTCAGTAACTGTCTGATGTGCCCATCACTGTGTGTGACACTGGTCAGTAACTGTCTGATGTGCCCATCACTGTGTGTGACAGCGGTCAGTAACTGTCTGAAGTGCCCTTTACCTGTGTGACACTGGTCAGTAACTGTCTGATGTGCCCTATACCAGTGTGACACTGGTCAGTAACTGTCTGATGTGCCCATCACTGTGTGTGACACCGGTCAGTAACTGTCTGATGTGCCCATCACTGTGTGTGACACTGGTCAGTAACTGTCTGATGTGCCCATCACTGTGTGTGACACTGGTCAGTAACTGTCTGATGTGCCCATCACTGTGTGTGACACCGGTCAGTAACTGTCTGAAGTGCCCATCACTGTGTGTGACACCGGTCAGTAACTGTCTGATGTGCCCATCACTGTGTGTGACACCGGTCAGTAACTGTCTGATGTGCCCATCACTGTGTGTGACACCGGTCAGTAACTGTCTGATGTGCCCATCACTGTGTGTGACACCGGTCAGTAACTGTCTGATGTGCCCATCACTGTGTGTGACACCGGTCAGTAACTGTCTGATGTGCCCATCACTGTGTGTGACACCGGTCAGTAACTGTCTGATGTGCCCATCACTGTGTGTGACACTGGTCAGTAACTGTCTGATGTGCCCTATACCAGTGTGACACTGGTCAGTAACTGTCTGATGTGCCCTATACCTGTGTGACACCGGTCAGTAACTGTCTGATGTGCCCATCACTGTGTGTGACACCGGTCAGTAACTGCCCCCGCTTGCTGTACCATTCCTGGGTATTTATTTTCATGTTAGGAGTGTTCCTCACTGTTTATGGTCTGACAGATTGTTTGAGGTTATAGTGTTGTCTGTCTGGGCCTAGCGTATGTCCCCTCTACACCCTATGCCCGTATGACCCAGTTCCTTAACCACTTACAGATACCTACAAACTTGCTGCTTGTTGGCTGCGGATGTGAATCTGTCCCAGGAGGAGCGTGCTGGGTATTGTAAGGAAATCCTCACATTTGCAGAGAAGTCTTCTGGCACCCAAGGTACATCAAGGTTATTGAGTATCACTCACCACTGGCGGATTAATCTATATGCAGAGGATACTAATGCGCATATATAACATATTCTCTAGGCCAGTGTTTCTCAATCGCGGTCTTCAAATACCCCCAACAGGCCAGGTTTTCATTATAGCTGAACCAGTGCACAGGTGAAGTAATCAGCTGATCAGTAACCATGGTTACTAACCTGCTCTCACTCATCAACTGATTATTTAATCTATGCACTGGTTCAGCTATAATGAAAACCTGGACTGTTGGGGTTACTTGAGGACCACGGTTAAGAAACTCTGCTCTAGGTTACCCATCTTATATATTGTATTTGCTTTTTCTTCCGCCATGTTTTTCACGTCTTCTTAGACTTACATGCTTTATTACGTACCCTTTATAGTAAGCTAGTGCCCCTGCCCCTCATATGTATAATATAACCCCCACAGGTAGTCTCTGACTATAATAACAAAAGTAAATAAGAAATCGAACAGTTATATATAAAAATAAGACACATAATGGTATAACCACAACTCATTCAGTAGTCTAGCATATATTCAGCCACAACTACGTATTACTCAGAACAGTATCCTCACATTACTAATTGGTTGCGGTTGGTATTTACAGAAAAGTAAGATATATATTTGGAAAACAGCGAATACAGAACAATACCTGTAGTTAGCTATAGCTCATAATCTGGGGTTAGAATGTAATACATTTAGTAATAAAGACCACTTGAGAACCAAAACCGGAGCATGGAAGTTGCTGTTGGATATTACTGGTTACAAATGGGATTTGGAGAAGCAATTTCACTAGGCACATTTTAAGGGAAACTAACAATTCCCCCTGTAAAAAGCCAGCTAAAGAGAGGGGTTAACCAAAAGGTGCCGTAAACACATATCCTCCATCAAAGGGACATAGGAATGAAATGAACCTCAAATATCGGCAAAAGCTTTTAATCTTAGTTAAACCTGCACAGACAGAAAAGTATTACAGAAAGCACGAGCACACTGAAGGGAGAAAAACAAACTGATTGAGTAGATCCAGCTGAACTCTATAGAGCTCTCTGACTGATGGTCTCACCAGTTTATCCTTCCTGCATCAGTCAATATGTACAAAAAGTCTCCCTCTCAACTGCACAGTACAATCATCTATAACCCTCTCCGTTCAGAGGAAACAGCGATTCTATGTCCCCCCCCCATGTTGCAGGGGATCCTAATTTGTAAAACAGATTCGCGGCACAACATAGGCTCCCTGACCCCTTTAACCTGGTTGTGCAGCGGCTTGAGAATGCATAAGCTTATGAGTCTAAACGTTCAGTCATGTTTTGTCTAGGGACATTAGATTTATCTTTACCTTCCGAGGTTAAGATTCCTCCATTGAAATAGAATTGCTTCATCTGAAGGGGCTTCCTCTGCTTCAGGCAGGTTTAGGAGAAAGAAACGTAGGGTCTTGATCACAACGAAGGTGGTGTGAATAAATGGTTTATTCCTAGAGAGGGATTATCTAACTAACTTTGTGTCTTAAAATCAGCGATTATTTATCAGGTGAGACCCCTCCCCGTGGAAGGCATGGACAGGAAATAAACCACACTGCTTTACTTGTATCTTGACTGCCTACCTTGCCTATTCCTTTTCTAGTCCGTCTGGGTCCCTCTCTGGGTTCCTTGGTAAGTTAATTGGAGGCTGCTTGCAACTGTTTGTACTCGCTGAGCTGCTTACATATTCCCTACTTACTGTCCATCCTGGTGGTAGGAGGCATGCTCCAGACACGCATATTGTGTCCTGTGAGGACCGGCTTGGGCGACAGCATGTTCCCAGTGTGATGTTATGTGACCCAATGCTGGAGAGCTAATATGACCTCAATTAAACGCTGCGAGGACTCCGCAGCTTTGCAGGAAAATGTCCCTTTACTGTTATGTGACGCTTCCAACCCTGTTGCTGTAGGTGCCCAGGATCCTCAGCCTATGTTACATCTTTGTTAGGATTGCTGGCTCTGTAGCCCTTTCTCATTCAACCTTTTATTTCTCTTGTTAAGTGTAGTCAGTCCACGGGTCATCCATTACTTATGGGATTATATCTCCTCCCTAACAGGAAGTTGCAAGAGGGAAACACCCAAGCAGAGCTGCTATATAGCTCCTCCCCTCACGTGTCATATCCAGTCATTCTCTTGCAACCTAACTAAAGATAGGTCGTTGTGAGAGGGCTGTGATGTTTTTAACTTAGTTTATGTCTTCAATCAAAAGTTTGTTATTTTAAACGGCACCGGAGTGTGCTGTTTATTCTCAGGCAGCATTAGAAGAAGAATCTGCCTGAGTTTTCCTATGATCTTAGCAGACGTAACTAAGATCCACTGGCTGTTCTCATACATTCTGGGGAGTGAGGTAACTTCAGAACAGGGGAATAGCATGCAGGGCCCCCCTGCAAGGAGGTATGTGCAGTAAATTATTTTCTAAGGAATGGAATTGACTGAGAAGATACTGCTAATACCGATGTAATGTAAGTTCAGCCTTAAATGCAGTGGTAGCGACTGGTATCAGGCTGATGAATGTGTGTGTACACTGAAGTATTTTTCTAGGGAATAGAATTTTACTCAGAAAATACTGTTAATACTGAAGTAATGTATGAGCCTTCACTGCAGTAAAAGCGACTGGTAGCAGGCTTATTAATAACACTTCATAACTTTTAAATTATTTATTCAAAACGTTTACTAGCATGTTAATCGTTTTTTATGAGGTACTTTGTGATATAAATTTCTTGGGCATAATTTTTACCACATGGCTATCGTTTTCTTTGCATAGAAACAGTTTACTGAGCTTCCCCACTGTTGTAATATGAGTGGGAGGGGCCTATTTTAGCGCTTTATTGCGCAGTAAAAATTCAGTCACAGTCTTCCTATTCAATCCTCCATGATCCAGGACGTCTCCACAGGGCTCAGGGGTCTTCAAAATTTGTTTTGAGGGAGGTAATCAGTCACAGCAGACCTGTGACAGTGTGTTTGACTGTGATAAAAAACGTTAATTAATAGAATTGTTATCCGTTTTTGGGCATTAAGGGGTTAATCATCTTTTTGCTGGTGGGTGCAATCCTCTGCTAACTGTATACACTTATTGTGAAAATTTGGTTGCTATAACTGATTTGGTTCATTGTTATTTCAACTGTGATAGCGTTTTTGTGCTTCTTAAAGGCGCAGCAGCGTTTTTTTATATTGCTTGTAAATTTATTTGAAGTATTTTCCAAGCTTGCTAGTTGTCATTGCTAGTCTGTTTAAACATGTCTGACACAGATGAATCTGTTTGTTCACTATGTTTAAAGGCCAATGTGGAGCCCAATAGAAATTTATGTACTCAATGTATTGATGTTACTTTAAATAGAAGTCAAAATTTACATGTAAAGAAATTATCACCAGACAACGAGAGGGAAGTTATGCCGACTAACTCTCCTCACATGTCAGTACCTTCGCCTCCCGCTCAGGAGGTGCGTGATATTGTGGCGCCAAGTACATCAGGGAGGCCCATACAAATCACTTTGCAAGACATGGCTACTGTTATGACAGAAGTGTTATCTAAATTGCCAGATTTAAGAGGTAAACGCGATCACTCTGGGGTAAGGACAGAGCGCGCTGATAATGGGAGAGCCATGTCCGATACTGCGTCACAATTTTACTTTATCTTTTCTGTCTCTCAGCTTTGGGCCCTGAAATCTTGTGTTACCGAATGACTGTGTGCTTTGTAACAAGCCTGCTGGGGAAGGTAAGAATTGACGCTTTATATGTTGTCCCGAACTTGCTAACTTTGTTTCCCACGATTGTGAAGTTTCAGATACTGAATTTGATAAAGCTGACACAGATTTCCCACACTCTGATACTGATGAGTTTATTAATAACATCAGACACACACTTGGAGTTGAAGAACAGCCTTCTACTTCCTCTGACTGGTATTCTGCTAACATTGCAATGTCTGCTGATTTTCCAATGAAATGTTCTCAATGAAGTATATAAAGTATGTCCTCTGCTTAAGTGTGTTACAGGATTCTGTCACTCTAGATGCACCTATCTAACGCCTATCTAGGAAGATTTCCTACAGAAGACTCGGGCGGGTTACGTGAGTACAGCCGTAAGAAAAGTGCTGTTTCTCCACATATTTCAATGTTTTCAGCTACTAAACCTGCAGTGTTGATTAAAGTCTAATGAATATTCATTACCTGATTATTTTCAGGCCTCTTTTCTTTCAGATATACACCAGTTATTGAATTTATTCTCTGAGATTATGCTTGACATGTTACATACAACTCAATGCAAGGAGTATGGTATCTTCTAGTTCGGCTATGTGAGCTTTATGGATGAAGTTATGGGATGCAGATTCATCATTCATTTTAAACCTTTTTAACCTAACTTCTGATACTACACTACTATTTGGGAAGAGCCCAATCGTCCCTCTAGCAGTAAGATTCAGAAGAACAGCATCTGTGTTTTACAGACAACGTGCTCAGTTTAACTCCTCTAAGAGCAAATCATTTGTGCCCTTGGAGGTTTTTCTCAGCAACAAAAGGAAAAGTCAAAGTAGGCCTTGAGCCACAATCATGGTCCTTGTACCCGTTCATCCTGTAGAAGCGAGGCTATTCAGGTACTGATGATTCCAAACATATGGGTTTTGGATGTGATTCATACAGGTTATCTTTTGAAATTCAAGGAAAAGCATTGTCAGCAGCATTTTATGTCAGATTCCTCAGGATCAATTCATACTCACAGTGACGCAATTTATTCCAGACAATGCTTCTCTAGTATCTATATATCTAAAGTATGCTTTCTTCCAAATTCCTTTCTTATCCCATCACAGATGTTTTCAACGATTTGCAGTAGGAGACTGGTACTGGCACTCCCTTTTTTGTAATTTTCATGGTTTCAAGAATGTTCACTAAGGTGTTAATTCCCTTAATAGCAGAAATTCACAAACAGGGCATCTTTACTGTATTCTGTTTCATCTAGACCACATCTTACTAGTGGCAGAATCAAAACAGGCTGTGGCTCATGCTCAGCAAGTTTCGCACATTCTGTAGGCCTTCAGTTGGATAAAAAACTGTGAGTAAAGCCAACTATGACCTGTGCAGCAAGCAGTTTTCCTAGGAGCGTTATTCAATACAATCTTTCCCATCAAAGGTTGCTCAAACTAATAGCATGTGAATCAGATCTTCAGAAATTCAACCAATAAACTGCCAGTGGAGAAAATTTCTGGGAAAATTAACATCTGCCTTTCCAATGGCATGGAGAGTCCACAAATCCATTCCAATTACTAGTGGGAATTGAACTCCTGGCCACCAGGAGGAGGCAAAGAACACCCCAGCAGAGCTGTTAAGTATCACTCCTACTTCCCATAATCCCCAGTCATTCTTTGCCTTATACATCAGGAGAATGTGCGAAGATGGTGTCTGAAGATATTTAAACCTTTAATGGGTACTTTTCCCTGCAAGCAAGGATTGGGGCTATGCTGCGTCCATGTAATTCTCTTTAGTAAGAGTCATGGTGGCATTTAGCAGTTAGTAGACGGCGAGGTGGTCTTTGCTTCACTTCTAACATCAATGCTACCCCTTTATAACCCCTTTATAGAAAACCAGGGTTGGTTACTCTGTTTTCTTTCATGTAATTAGCAAGAGTCCATGAGCTAGTGACGTATGGGATATACATTCCTACCAGGAGGGGCAAAGTTTCCCAAACCTCAAAATGCCTATAAATACACCCCTCACCACACCCACAAATCAGTTTTACAAACTTTGCCTCCTATGGAGGTGGTGAAGTAAGTTTGTGCTAGATTCTACGTTGATATGCGCTCCGCAGCAGGTTGGAGCCCGGTTTTCCTCTCAGCGTGCAGTGAATGTCAGAGGGATGTGAGGAGAGTATTGCCTATTTGAATTCAATGATCTCCTTCTACGGGGTCTATTTCATAGGTTCTCTGTTATCGGTCGTAGAGATTCATCTCTTACCTCCCTTTTCAGATCGACGATATACTCTTATTTATATACCATTACCTCTGCTGATTTTCGTTTCAGTACTGGTTTGGCTTTCTACAACATGTAGATGAGTGTCCTGGGGTAAGTAAATCTTATTTTCTGTGACACTCTAAGCTATGGTTGGGCACTTTTTTATAAAGTTCTAAATATATGTATTCAAACATTTATTTGCCTTGACTCAGGATGTTCAACATTCCTTATTTCAGACAGTCAGTTTCATATTTGGGATAATGCATATGAATAAATCAATTTTTTTCTTACCTTAAAAATTTGACTTTTTCCCTGTGGGCTGTTAGGCTCGCGGGGGCTGAAAATGCTTAATTTTATTGCGTCATTCTTGGCGCGGATTTTTTTGGCGCAAAAAAAAAAAAAATTCTGTTTCCGGCGTCATACGTGTCGCCGGAAGTTGCGTCATTTTTGACGTTCTTTTGCGCCAAAAGTGTCGGCGTTCCGGATGTGGCGTCTTTTTTGGCGCCAAAAGCATTTAGGCGCCAAATAATGTGGGCGTCATTTTTGGCGCTAAAAAAATATGGGCGTCACTATTGTCTCCACATTATTTAAGTCTCATTTTTTATTGCTTCTGGTTGCTAGAAGCTTGTTCACTGGCATTTTTTTTCCCATTCCTGAAACTGTCATTTAAGGAATTTGATCAATTTTGCTTTATATGTTGTTTTTTCTATTACATATTGCAAGATGTCCCACGTTGAAACTGAGTCAGAAGATACTTCTGGAAAATCGCTGCCTGGGGCTGGAGCTACCAAAGCTAAGTGTATCTACTGTAAACTTATGGTATCTGTTCCTCCAGCTGTTGTTTGTACTGTTTTGTCATGACAAACTGTTAAATGCAGATATTTCCTTTAGTACTGTTACATTACCTGTTGCTGTTCTGTCAACATCTAATACTCAGAGTGTTCCTGATAACATAAGAGATTTTGTTTCTAATCCATTAAGAAGGCTATGTCTGTTATTCCTCCTTCTAGTAAACGTAAAAAGTCTTTTAAAACTTCTAATTTTTCAGATGAATTTTTAAATGAACATCATCATTCTGATTCTGATAATGGTTCTTATGGTTCAGAGGATTCTGTCTCAGAGGTTGATGCTGATAAATCTTCATTTCTCTTGTTAAGTGTAGTCAGTCCACGGGTCATCCATTACTTATGGGATTATATCTCTTCCCCAACAGGAAGTTGCAAGAGGATAACCCAAGCAGAGCTGCTATATAGCTCCTCCCCTCACATGTCATATCCAGTCATTCTCTTGCAACCTAACTAAAGATAAGGTCGTTGTGAGAGGGCTGTGGTGTTTTTAAGCTTAGTTTTATTTCTTCAATCAAAAGTTTGTTATTTTAAACGGCACCGGAGTGTGCTGTTTGTTCTCAGGCAGCATTAGAAGAAGAATCTGCCTGCGTTTTCTATGATCTTAGCAGACGTAACTAAGATCCACTGGCTGTTCTCATACATTCTGAGGAGTGAGGTAACTTCAGAACAGGGGAATAGCATGCAGGGCCCCCCTGCAAAGGAGGTATGTGCAGTAAATTAATTTTCTATGGAATGGAATTGACTGAGAAAATACTGCTAATACCGATGTCACGTAAGTTCAGCCTTAAATGCAGTGGTAGCGACTGGTATCAGGCTGATGAGTGTGTGTGTGTACACTGAGGTATTTTTCTAAGGAATGGAATTTTACTCAGAAAATACTGTTAATACTGAAGTAATGCATGAGCCTTCACTGCAGTAAAAGCGACTGGTAGCAGGCTTATTAATAACACTTCATAACTTTAAAATACATATTCAAAACGTTTACTAGCATGTTAATCGTTTTTTGTGAGGTACTTGGTGATAAAACTTATTGGGCATGATTTTTACCACATGGCTATCGTTTTTTCTGCATAGAAACAGTTTACTGAGCTTCCCCACTGTTGTAATAGGAGTGGGAGGGGCCTATTTTAGCGCTTTTTTGCGCAGTAAAAATTCAGTCACAGTCTTCCTATTTCACACTCCATGATCCAGGACGTCTCTACAGAGCTCAGGGGTCTTCAAAGTTCGTTTTGAGGGAGGTAATCAGTCACAGCAGACCTGTGACAGTGTGTTTGACTGTGATAAAAACGTTAATTATTGCAATTGTTATCCGTTTTTGGGTATTAAGGGGTTAATCATCCTTTTGCTGGTGGGTGCAATCCTCTGCTAACTGTATACACTTACTGTAAACATTTGGTTGCTATAACTGATTTGGTTCAGTGTTATTTCAACTGTGACAGCTTTTTGTGCTTCTTAAAGGCGCAGTAGCGTTTTTTATATTGCTTGTAAATTTATTTGAAAGTATTTTCCAAGCTTGCTAGTCTCATTGCTAGTCTGGTTAAACATGTCTGACACAGATGAATCTGTTTGTTCACTATGTTTAAAGGCCAATGTGGAGCCCAATAGAAATTTGTGTACTCAATGTATTGATGTCACTTTAAATAAAAGTCAAACTTTGCATGTAAAGAGATTATCACCAGACAACGAGGGGGAAGTTATGCCGTCTAACTCTCCTCACGTGTCAGTACCTTCGCCTCCCGCTCAGGAGGTGCGTGATATTGTGGCGCCAAGTACATCAGGGAGGCCCATACAAATCACTTTGCAAGACATGGCTACTGTTATGACAGAAGTATTATCTAAATTGCCAGAATTAAAAGGTAAGCGCGATCACTCTGGGGTAAGAACAGAGCGCGCTGATAATGAGAGAGCCATGTCCGATACTGCGTCACAATTTGCAGACCGTGAGGACGGAGAGCTTCATTCTGTGGGTGATGGATCTGATCCAGGCAGACTGGATTCAGAGATTTCTAATTTTAAATTTAAGCTTGAAAACCTCCGCGTATTGCTAGGGGAGGTATTAGCGGCTCTGAATGATTGTAACACGGTTGCAATTCCAGAGAAATTATGTAGGCTAGATAAATACTTTGCGGTACCTGTGTGTACTGACGTGTTTCCTATACCTAAGAGGCTTACAGAAATTATTAACAAGGAGTGGGATAGACCCGGTGTGCCTTTTTCACCCCCTCCTATATTTAGGAAAATGTTTCCAATAGACGCCACCACACGGGACTTATGGCAGACGGTCCCTAAGGTGGAGGGAGCAGTTTCTACTTTGGCTAAGCGTACCACTGTCCCGGTGGAGGATAGCTGTGCCTTTTCAGATCCAATGGATAAAAAATTAGAAGGTTACCTTAAGAAAATGTTTGTTCAACAAGGTTTTATCTTACAGCCCCTTGCATGCATTGCGCGTGTCACTGCTGCGGCGGCATTCTGGTTTGAGTCTCTGGAGGAGGCCATTCGCACAGCTCCATTGGATGAAATTATGAACAAGCTTAAAGCTCTTAAGCTAGCTAACTCATTTGTTTCTGATGCCGTCGTACATTTAACCAAACTTACAGCTAAGAACTCCGGATTCGCCATCCAAGCGCGCAGAGCGCTGTGGCTTAAATCCTGGTCAGCTGATGTGACTTCTAAATCTAAATTGCTTAATATTCCTTTCAAGGGGCAGACCTTATTCGGGCCCGGTTTGAAAGAAATTATCGCTGACATTACCGGAGGTAAGGGCCATGCTCTGCCTCAAGACAGGGCCAAATCAAAGGCCAAACAGTCTAATTTTCGTGCCTTTCGTAACTTCAAGGCAGGAGCAGCATCAACTTCCTCCGCTCCAAAACAGGAAGGAGCTGTTGCTCGTTACAGACAGGGCTGGAAAGCTAACCAGTCCTGGAACAAGGGCAAGCAGGCCAGAAAACCTGCTGCTGCCCCTAAGACAGCATGAAGTGAGGGCCCCCTATCCGGAAACGGATCTAGTGGGGGGCAGACTTTCTCTCTTTGCCCAGGCTTGGGCAAGAGATGTCCAGGATCCCTGGGCGTTGGAGATCATATCTCAGGGATATCTTCTGGACTTCAAAGCTTCTCCTCCACAAGGGAGATTTCATCTTTCAAGGTTATCAGCAAACCAAGTAAAGAAAGAGGCGTTCCTACGCTGCGTACAAGACCTCTTACTAATGGGGGTGATCCACCCAGTTCCGCGAACGGAACACGGGCAAGGATTCTATTCAAATCTATTTGTGGTTCCCAAGAAAGAGGGAACCTTCAGACCAATCTTGGACTTAAAGATCCTAAACAAATTCCTAAGAGTTCCATCATTCAAAATGGAAACTATTCGAACCATCCTACCCATGATCCAAGAGGGTCAGTACATGACCACAGTGGACTTAAAGGACGCCTACCTTCACATACCGATTCACAGGAATCATTACCGGTATCTAAGATTTGCCTTCTTAGACAGGCATTACCAGTTTGTAGCTCTTCCCTTCGGATTAGCTACGGCCCCAAGAATCTTTACAAAGGTTCTGGGCTCACTTCTGGCAGTACTAAGACCGCGAGGCATAGCGGTAGCTCCGTACCTAGACGACATTCTGATACAAGCGTCAAGTTTCCAAATTGCCAAGTCTCATACAGAGATCGTTCTGGCATTTCTAAGGTCGCATGGGTGGAAGGTGAACGTGGAAAAGAGTTCTCTATTGCCACTTACAAGGGTTCCTTTCCTAGGGACTCTTATAGATTCTGTGGAGATGAAGATTTACCTGACGGAGGCCAGGTTATCAAAACTCCTAAATGCTTGCCGTGCCCGTCATTCCATTCCACACCCGTCAGTGGCTCAGTGCATGGAGGTAATCGGTTTAATGGTAGCTGCAATGGACATAGTACCATTTGCGCGCCTGCATCTCAGACCGCTGCAATTGTGCATGCTAAGCCAGTGGAATGGGGATTACTCAGATTTGTCCCCTCTGCTAAATCTGGATCAAGAGACCAGAGAGTCTCTTCTATGGTGGCTTTCTCGGCCACATCTGTCCGAGGGGATGTCCTTTCGCAGGCCAGATTGGACGATTGTAACTACAGACGCCAGCCTTCTAGGCTGGGGCGCAGTCTGGAATTCCCTGAAGGCTCAGGGATCATGGACTCAGGAGGAAAAACTCCTCCCAATAAACATTCTGGAATTAAGAGCAATATTCAATGCTCTTCTAGCTTGGCCTCAGTTAGCAACTCTGAGGTTCATCAGATTTCAGTCGGACAACATCACGACTGTGGCCTACATCAACCATCAAGGGGGAACGAAGAGTTCCCTAGCGATGTTGGAAGTCTCAAAGATAATTCGCTGGGCAGAGTCTCACTCTTGCCACCTGTCAGCGATCCACATCCCAGGCGTGGAGAACTGGGAGGCGGATTTTCTAAGTCGCCAGACTTTTCATCCGGGGGAGTGGGAACTTCATCCGGAGGTCTTCGCCCAACTGAGTCATCGTTGGGGCCAACCGGATCTGGATCTCATGGCGTCGCGCCAGAACGCCAAGCTTCCATGTTACGGATCCAGGTCCAGGGACCCGGGAGCGGTGCTGATAGATGCTCTGACAGCACGTTGGGTCTTCAACATGGCTTATGTGTTTCCACCATTTCCGATGCTTCCTCGTTTGATTGCCAGGATCAAACAGGAGAGAGCATCAGTGATTCTGATAGCGCCTGCGTGGCCACGCAGGACCTGGTATGCAGATCTAGTGGACATGTCGTCCTGTCCACCATGGTCTCTACCTCTGAGGCAGGACCTTCTAATTCAGGGTCCTTTCAACCATCCAAACCTAATTTCTCTGAGGCTGACTGCATGGAGATTGAACGCTTGATTCTATCTTAATACAGGCTAGGAAACCTGTTACCAGAAAAATTTACCATAAAATATGGCGTAAATACTTATATTGGTGCGAATCCAAGAGTTACTCATGGAGTAAGGTTAGGATTCCTAGGATATTGTCTTTTCTACAAGAGGGTTTAGAAAAGGGTTTATCTGCTAGTTCGTTAAAGGGACAGATTTCGGCTCTGTCTATCCTTCTCCACAAACGTCTGGCAGAAGTTGCAGACGTTCAGGCTTTTTGTCAGGCTTTGGCTAGAATTAAGCCTGTGTTTAAGACTGTTGCTCCGCCGTGGAGCTTAAACTTAGTTCTTAACGTTCTGCAAGGCGTTCCGTTTGAACCCCTTCATTCTGTGGATATCAAGCTGTTATCTTGGAAAGTTCTGTTTTTGATGGCTATTTCCTCGGCTCGAAGAGTCTCTGAGTTATCTGCCTTACATTGTGATTCTCCTTATCTGATTTTTCATTCAGACAAGGTAGTTCTGCGTACTAAACCTGGGTTCTTACCTAAGGTAGTCTCTAACAGGAATATCAATCAAGAGATTGTTGTTCCATCATTGTGTCCTAACCCTTCTTCAAAGAAGGAACGACTTTTGCATAATCTGGACGTAGTCCGTGCCCTAAAGTTTTATTTGCAGGCAACTAAAGATTTTCGTCAAACTTCTTCCCTGTTTGTCGTTTACTCTGGACAGAGGAGAGGTCAAAAGGCTTCGGCTACCTCTCTCTCTTTTTGGCTTCGTAGCATAATACGTTTAGCCTATGAGACTGCTGGACAGCAGCCTCCTGAAAGGATTACAGCTCATTCTACTAGAGCTGTGGCTTCCACCTGGGCCTTTAAGAATGAGGCCTCTGTTGAACAGATTTGCAAGGCTGCAACTTGGTCTTCACTTCACACCTTTTCAAAATTTTACAAATTTGACACTTTTGCTTCTTCGGAGGCTGTTTTTGGAAGAAAGGTTCTACAGGCAGTGGTTCCTTCCGTGTAAAGTTCCTGCCTTGTCCCTCCCGTCATCCGTGTACTTTTAGCTTTGGTATTGGTATCCCATAAGTAATGGATGACCCGTGGACTGACTACACTTAACAAGAGAAAATATAATTTATGCTTACCTGATAAATTCATTTCTCTTGTAGTGTAGTCAGTCCACGGCCCGCCCTATTTTTTACGGCAGGTCTAAATTTTAATTAAACTCCAGTCACCACTGCACCCTATAGTTTCTCCTTTCTCGTCTGGTTTCGGTCGAATGACTGGATATGACATGTGAGGGGAGGAGCTATATAGCAGCTCTGCTTGGGTGATCCTCTTGCAACTTCCTGTTGGGGAAGAGATATAATCCCATAAGTAATGGATGACCCGTGGACTGACTACACTACAAGAGAAATGAATTTATCAGGTAAGCATAAATTATATTATTTATTTAAAATGAAATGTATTCGTTCTTTACTTAAAGAAGTCCTAATTGCATTAGAAATTGAGGATTCTGGTCCTCTTGTTACTAAATCTAAACGTTTAAATAAGGTTTTTAAATCTCCTGTAGTTATTCAAGAAGTTTTTTCCTGTCCCTAGTGCTATTTCTGAAGTAATTTCCAGGGAATGGAATAATTTGGGTAATTCATTTACTCCTTCTAAACGTTTTAAGCAATTATATCCTGTGCCATCTGACAGATTAGAGTTTTGGGACAAAATCCCTAAAGTTGATGGGGCTGTCTCTACTCTTGTTAAGCGTACTACTATTCCTACGGCAGATGGTACTTCCTTAAGGATCATTTAGATAGGAAAATTGAATCCTTTCTGAGAAAAGCTTACTTGTGTTCAGGTAATCTTCTTAGACCTGCTATATCTTTAGCGGATGTTGCTGCAGCTTCATCTTTTGGTTAGAAGCTTTAGCGCAACAAGTAACAGATCATAATTCTCATAGCATTTTTATTCTTCAACATGCTAATAATTTTATTTGTAATGCCATCTTTGATATCATTAGAGTTGATGTCAGGTATATGTCTCTAGCTATTTTAGCTAGAAGAGCTTTATGGCTTAAGACTTGGGATGCTGATATGTCTTCTAAGTCTACTCTGCTTTCCCTTTCTTTCCAGGGTAATAATCGTTTTCGTTCCTTTCGTCACAACAAGGAACAAAAACCTGATCCTTCATCCTCAGGAGCGGTATCAGTTTGGAAACCATCTCCAGTCTGGAATAAATCCAAGCCTTTTAGAAAATCAAAGCCAGCTCCTAAGTCCACATGAAGGTGCGGCCCTCATTCCAGCTCAGCTGGTAGGGGGCAGATTACGTTTTTTCTAAGAAATTTGGATCAATTCCGTTCACAATCTTTGGATTCAGAACATTGTTTCAGAAGGGTACAGAATTGGCTTCAAGATAAGGCCTCCTGCTAAGAGATTTTTTCTTTCCCGTGTCCCAGTAAACCCAGCGAAGGCTCAAGCATTTCTGAAATGTGTTTCAGATCTAGAGTTGACTGGAGTAATTTTGCCAGTTCCAGTTCTGGAACAGGGACTGGGGTTTTATTCAAATCTCTTCATTGTACCAAAGAAGGAAAATTCCTTCAGACCAGTTCTGGATCTAAAAATATTGAATCGTTATGTAAGGATACCAACATTCAAAATGGTAACTGTAAGGACTATCCTGCCTTTTGTTCAACAAGGGCATTATATGTCTACTATAGATTTACAGGATGCATATCTGCATATTCCAATTCATCCAGATCACTATCAGTTTCTGAGATTCTCTTTCCTAGACAAGCATTACCAGTTTGTGGCTCTGCCGTTTGGCCTAGCTACAGCTCCAAGAATTTTTACGAAGGTTCTCGTGCCCTTCTGTCTGTAATCAGAGAACAGGGTATTGTGGTATTCCTTATTTGGACGATATCTTGGTACTTGCTCAGTCTTCACATTTAGCAGAATCTCATTCGAATCGACTTGTGTTGTTTCTTCAACATCATGGTTGGAGGATCAATTTACCAAAAAGTTCATTGATTCCTCAGACTTAGGTAACCTTTTTAGGTTTTCAGATAGATTCAGTATCCATAACTCTATCTTTGATAGACATGAGACGTCTAAAGTTGATATCAGCTTGTCGAAACCTTCAGTCACAATCTTTCCCTTCGGTAGCCTTATGCATGGAAATTCTAGGTCTTATGACTGCGGCATCGGACGCGATCCCCTTTGCTCGTTTTCACATGCGGCCTCTTCAGCTCTGTATGCTGAACCAGTGGTGCAGGGATTACACAAAGATATCTCAATTAATATCTTTAAAACCGATTGTACGACACTCTCTGACGTGGTGGACAGATCACCATCGTTTAGTTCAGGGGGCTTCTTTTGTTCTTCCGACCTGGACTGTAATTTCAACAGATGCAAGTCCTACAGGTTAGGGAGCTGTGTGGGGGTCTCTGACAGCACAAGGGGTTTGGGAATCTCAGGAGGTGAGATTACCGATCAATATTTTGGAACTCCGTGCAATTTTCAGAGCTCTTCAGTCTTGGCCTCTTCTAAAGAGAGAATCGTTCATTTGTTTTCAGACAGACAATGTCACAACTGTGGCATACATCAATCATCAAGGAGGGACTCACAGTCCTCTGGCTATGAAAGAAGTATCTCGAATTCTGGTATGGGCGGAATCCAGCTCCTGTCTAGTTTCTACGGTTCATATCCCAGGTATAGACAATTGGGAAGCGGATTATCTCAGTCGCCACACGTTTCATCCGGGCGAATGGTCTCTTCTCCCAGAGGTATTTCTTCAGATTGTTCAAATATGGGGTCTTCCAGAAATAGATCTGATGGCTTCTCATCTAAACAAGAAACTTCCCAGGTATCTGTCCAGATCCAGGGATCCTCAAGCGGAAGCAGTGGATGCGTTGTCACTTCCTTGGAAGTATCATCCTGCCTATATCTTTCCGCCTCTAGTTCTTCTTCCAAGAGTAATCTCCAAGATTCTGAAGGAATGCTCATTTGTTCTGCTGGTGGCTCCAGCATGGCCTCACAGGTTTTTGGTATGCGGATCCTGTCCGGATGGCCTCTTGCCAACCGTGGACTCTTCCGTTAAGACCAGACCTTCTGTCACAAGGTCCTTTTTTCCATCAGGATCTCAAATCCTTAAATTTAAAGGTATGGAGATTGAACGCTTGATTCTTAGTCAAAGAGGTTTCTCTGACTCTGTGATTTTTACTATGTTACAGGCTCGTAAATCCGTATCTAGGGAGATATATTATAGAGTCTGGAAGACTTATATTTCTTGGTGTCTTTCTCATAATTTTTCCTGGCATTCTTTTTGAATTCCGAGAATTTTACAGTTTCTTCAGGATGGTTTGGATAAAGGTTTGTCTGCAAGTTCCTTGAAAAGACAAATCTCTGCTCTTTCTGTTCTTTTTCACAGAAAGATTGTTAATCTTCCTGATATTCATTGTTTTGTACAAGCTTTGGTTCGTATAAAACCTGTCATTAAGTCAATTTCTCCTCCTTGGAGTTTGAATTTGGTTCTGGGGGCTCTTCAAGCTCCTCCGTTTGAACCTATGCATTCTTTGGTCATTAAATTACTTTCTTGAAAAGTTTTGTTCCTTTTGGCCATCTCTTCTGCCAGAAGAGTTTCTGAATTATCTGCTCTTTCTTGTGAGTCTCCTTTTCTGATTTTTCATCAGGATAAGGCGGTGTTGCGAACTTCTTTTAAATTTTTACCTAAGGTTGTGAATTCTAACAACATTAGTAGAGAAATTGTGGTTCCTTCATTATGTCCTAATCCTAAGAATTCTAGGAAAAATCGTTGCTTTCTTTGGATGTAGTTAGAGCTTTGAAATATTATGTTGAAGCTACTAAGAATTTTCAAAAGACTTCTAGTCTATTTGTTATCTTTTCCGGTTCTAGGAAAGGTCAGAAGGCTTCGGCCATTTCTTTGGCATCTTGGTTGAAATCTTTAATTCATCATGCTTATGTCGAGTCGGGTAAAACTCCGCCTCAAAGGATTACAGCTCATTCTACTAGGTCAGTTTCTACTTCCTGGGTGTTTAGGAATGAAGCTTCGGTTGTTCAGATTTGCAAAGCAGCAACTTGGTCTCCTTTGCATACTTTTACTAAATTCTACCATTTTGATGTGTTTTCTTCTTCTGAAGCAGTTTTTGGTAGAAAAGTACTTCAGGCAGCTGTTTCAGTTTGATTCTTCTGCTTATATTTTCAGTTTTTTTCATTATAAGTTTTAAACTTTGTTTGGGTGTGGATTATTTTCAGCGGAATTGGCTGTCTTTATTTTATCCCTCCCTCTCTAGTGACTCTTGCGTGGAAGATCCACATCTTGGGTAGTCATTATCCCATACGTCACTAGCTCATGGACTCTTGCTAATTACATGAAAGAAAACATAATTTATGTGAGAACTTACCTGATAAATTCATTTCTTTCATATTAGCAAGAGTCCATGAGGCCCACCCTTTTTTGTGGTGGTTATGATTTTTTTGTATAAAGCACAATTATTCCAATTCCTTATTTTTATGCTTCGCACTTTTTTCTTATCACCCCACTTCTTGGCTATTCGTTAAACTGATTTGTGGGTGTGGTGAGGGGTTTATTTATAGGCATTTTGAGGTTTGGGAAACTTTGCCCCTCCTGGTAGGAATGTATATCCCATACGTCACTAGCTCATGGACTCTTGCTAATATGAAAGAAATGAATTTATCAGGTAAGTTCTCACATAAATTATGTTTTTTCTTTGTCTACAGGTCCCTGTCAGAAGTTGATTTATCTGCCACACCTAAGAAGCTGTTCCTGTCCTACATCCACAGGTAAGTGCGTTCCCTTCTAGGTGAGAAGGCTTCAGCACTATGGGGGTTAATCCTCAGTGGATTTTCATGGGACAAGATTATCTCTGATGAGGTAATGATTTTAGGACAGTTATGTAGGGCACTGTGTCTGCTAGGGGATTTTAGTAACTACGGTTCAGTTACTTATATGAGGCTGGCTTTGAAAGGTATTAAAGGGACTAGGGATCTTTCTTTTACCCTATTATATGAAGCAAAATGGACTATACGTTAGGGGTATGTTTATTTTTATTTATTAAGATCTGTGTGTTAGAGACTACCATAGATCATTTACTTGGGCCACAGCGCAGCATAGTTTGCGCAATTTTACTTGTGGCACAGTTATACATTTTTTCCTTGCTGATTTGGTCATGTGACTTTACTCGCTCTTCCACATCGGCTTTCATTACGGCCGGCTTGAAGAGCGGAGCGGATGTTAGAATAGTTTCTGTTGCGCAAATAATCCGATCTAGGACTCGGTCTATCTCTAAGATCCCAGAACGTATTGTGGAGAGTCTTATACTTTTCTAAGAGCCCAGAACATATTGTGGAGAGTCTTGTACTAGTCTATGCTCAGCAGGGACTGAAGTATAGTGGTGCTTATAGCCTGTTTAAAATTTAAGTTTTTTTTTATTCTGTCTCAAGAAATGTTATTTCATTTATTACTGAATAATTTCCTTGTTAGACTTTTGCTTCTGGGAATCAATACAAGAGCAAGACTTTATTTGTTATGGATTCTGATAATAATTTATCCTTGTCATTTGACAAGTTTTTATATTGCTCGGAGGCTCAGATTATTCCTCCTGTGCAGTTTTGCTCCTCATGTTTAAACAATATGCTTTTGTCTAAAAATAAAACTTCCCTCTCAGAGCCATCTGTCTCTCAGGATAATGTTGCCCATATCATGCCTCAGCTTTCCCCTGAAACGTCCCAAGCTTTAGTTGTTTCACATGCTGTGCCCTGCGGTTCCTCTCAACAAGTTCCTTTTTTTTTTTTTTTATTTACCAGGAAATTTTGCTGTGCAAATTTTTATAACTCCACACAAATAACCAGCAGTTTCTGCAGCTTTATCAGCCTTTCCTATAGCTGGTAAGAGAAAGAGGAAATCTAAGAACATATCTCATACAAAGAGTTCTGACTCAGCTGAGTTACTTATCTGAGGAGGATCATTCCTCATTGGCTTCTGAGGGCGAGATCTCTGATTCTGAGACTGCTGTTGCTAGTACAGGAGATCCAGAGGAGGTTAATTTTTAGATTTAAACTGGAGCATCTCCATTTACTCTTAAAGGAAGTCCTAGCCACTTTGGAGGACTCTGACTCTACTGCCGCTGAGACTC
This sequence comes from Bombina bombina, assembly GCF_027579735.1. Classification (NCBI taxonomy): domain Eukaryota; kingdom Metazoa; phylum Chordata; class Amphibia; order Anura; family Bombinatoridae; genus Bombina; species Bombina bombina. The sequence continues at coordinate 8,705,676 of NC_069501.1, forward strand.
CTAAGAAGTCTAATAAACTTAACAGAGTGTTTGACGTCATACCTTCTTCTGTAGAGGTAGTTCCGGTCCCAGACCGTATGTCGGACATTATAGCTCAGGAATTGGAGAAGCCAGGGAACCCTTTTTCCCCGTCCCCTGTTTTTAAGAAAGTTTCCTGTTGCTGACTTTGTGCGGGACTCGTGGCGCACTGTACCTAAGGTATAGGGTGCTATATCCACTCTAGCCAAGAGAACAACTATCCCCCTTGAGGATAGTTCTACTTTCAAAGACCCTATGGATAAGAAACTAGAAGCTTACTTAAGAAATATGTATATTCATCAGGGTTTACAATGGCAACCAGTTGCAAGTATTGCTACGGTTGCAGGTGCAGCCTCTTATTGGTGCGACTCCTTGTCTGACCTAATTTCAGAGGAGACTACCATAGAGGAGATCCAGGATAGGATCAAAGCTCTAAAGCTGGCTAATACTTTTACCTGTGATGCCAGCATGCAAATTGTTAGGCTGGGAGCCAAAATTTCTAGCTTTGCGGTTCTAGCTCGCAGAGCTCTGTGGCTAAAATCTTGGACTGTGGATGTAACATCCAAGTCCAAACTTCTGTCTTTACCCATTAAGGGCAAGACTTTATTTGGTCCTGATCTGGCCGAGATCATTTCAGAAGTTACTGGTGGAAAGGGATCTTTCTTACCTCAAGACAAGAAGGCTAGATCGAAGAGTCGCCAAAATTCTAATTTTCGTTCCTTTCGTAACTTCAAGTGACAAATCTTCCTCTTCTTATTCCAAGCCGAAGCAATCCAGGTCTTCATGGAGTTCCAGTCAACCTTGGAATAAGGGAAAGCAATCCAAGAAACCTTCTTCTGAGTCTAAGTCAGCATGAAGTGGCTGCCCCCAATCCAGGCTTTCCTTCTTTCGGCAGGCTTGGATCCGCGATGTCCCAGATCCTTGTGCTGTGAAAGTAGTATCCCAGGGATACAGGATAGGGTTCAAGTCTTGTCTCCCAAGGGGAAAATTTATCCTGTCAAGGTTATCTGCAATCCTGGTAGAGAAAAAACATGCCTTCTTAAACTACATAATGGACCTATCTTCTCTGGGAGTGATTGCCCCTGTTCCTGTGGCGGAGGATTCTATTCAAACCTTCTTGTAGTTCCCCCCAAAAAAAGGAAACTTTCTGACCCATATTGGACCTCAAGTGTCTCAACAAATTTCTCAAGGTTCCATCCTTCAAAATGGAAACTATAGACAATCCAAATGTTTCCAGCACCTAGGGGCAGTGATAGTTTGCCAGCTCAGAGGGTAATACACATAACCCCCCAGCAATGAATCACCAACAAAGATGAGCAGCACCACTAATCTCTTCAACAGATTTATTAAAGCTAGTACAGCTTAAACGGCCAGACCACAAAACATACAACGTTTCGGAGCTAGTCCTAGCTGACTAAGGACTAGCTCAGAAACGTATGTTTTGTGGTCTGGCCGTTTAAGCTGTACTAGCTTTAATAAATCTGTTGCATAGATTAGTGGTGCTGCTCATCTTTGTTGGTGATTGGTGATTCAAAATGGAAACTATAACGTTTCATTCTACCCTTGGTTCAGGAGGGTCAGTTTATGACTACCATAGACCTGAAGGACGCGTATCTTCACAGGGAACATCACCAAATCCAGCGGTTTGCCTTTCTAGACAAACACTTCCAGTTTGTTGGCCTTGCCACGGCTCCTCTGATCTTTACAAAGATCCCAAGGGTTCTTTTAGCGGTGGTCAGATCTCAGGGGATGCTTTTTGGGGACGATCATAGATTCTCTGTCCATAAAGATTTTCCTGACGGATGTCCGAAAATCCAAAATTTTTGCTTTTTGTCTTTCTCTTCAGTCCTCTACCCGTCCCTCAGTGGCTCAGTGTATGGAAGTAATTTGTCTAATGGTTGCTTCCATGGACATTATTCCTTTTGCTCGTTTCCATCTGAGACCTTTACATTTATGTATGCTCAGACAATGAAACGGAGACCACTTGGATCTCTCTCAGAGGATAGCTCTAGACTCCCTAACGAGAGATTCTCTATCCTGGTGGATCTCTCAGGACCATCTGTCTCATGCTTCCTGAGACCATCCTGGGTGATTGTAACCACAGAAGCAAGCCTGTCGGGCTGGGGAGCAGTTTGGGGTTCTTTAAAGGCTCAGGGTCTTTGGACTTGAGAGGAGTCTTCTCTCCCAATAAATATCCTAGAGTTGAGAGCAATCATCAATGCCCTCACAGCTTGGCCTCAATTGTGTTTGCTCCGGTTTATTAGGTTCCAGTTGGACAACATCACGGCAATGGTGTATATCAACCACCAGGGAGGAACTCAGAGTTCCTTAGCTATGAAGGAGGTGACGTGCATTCTCCAGTGGGTGGAGTCTCACGATTGTCTCCTCTCTACCATTCATATCCCAGGGGTTGAAAACTGGGAAGCGGATTTTCTGAGTAGGCAGACCTTTCACCCCGGGGAGTGGGCTCTCCATCCGGAGGTATTCACAATATCCAAGTATATGAATCCACAGCACCAAGACTTGTTAAACTTTTTAAAAAGTGTATTCACATAACAGATACAAACAGGTATTCACAATGATAACCCTCAGGGGGAAGGTTTCCTGAGTTGGATCTGATAGCGTCTCGTCCAAACGCCAAGCTTCCAAGGTACGGGTCAAGGTCAAAAGATCCACAAGCAGCTCTGATCGATGCTCTGGCGGTTCCTTGGGGCTTTGGTCTTGCGTACCTGTTTCCTCAGTTTGCTCTCTTTCCTCGAGTTATTGCTCGTATCCAACAGGAGAGGGCATCAGTGATTCTAATAGCCCCTACCTGGCCTCGCAGGATCTGGTTTGCGGATCTGGTGAGAATGTCATCTCTTCCCCCTTGGAGGCTCCCTTGGAGGAAAGACCTTCTGCTTCAGAGTCCCTTCCTCCACCCAAATCTAGATTCTCTGAAGCTGACTGCTTGGAGATTGAACGCCTAGTCTTGGCTAGGCATGGTTTTTCTGAGAAGGTCATTGATACCATGCTTCAGGCTTGCAAACCTGTTACTCTCAAGATTTACCATAAGCTATTGGGCAAATACCTTTATTGGTTCGAATCGAAGAGTTTCTCTTGGAGTTGGGTGAGGGTTCCCCGCATTTTTTCCTTTCTTCAGGATGGCCTGGAGAAGGGTCTGTCAGTCAGTATTCTGAAGGGTCAGATCTCTGCACTGTCTATTCTTTTGCAAAAGCATCTGGCAGATCTGCAGATGTTCAATCTTTTTTTCAGGCCTTGGTCAGAATCAGGCCTGTGTTTAAACCTGTTGCTCCTCCTTGGAGCCTTAATCTTGTTCTTAAAGTTTTGCAGCAGGCTACGTTTGAGTCGATGCATTTGGTTGATATTAAGTTGTTATGTTGGAAGGTTTTGTTTCTACTTGCTCTTTCTTCTGCTCGCAGAGTTTCCGAGTTTTCGGCTCTGCAGTGTTATTCCCCTTACCTTATTTTTAATGCGGATAAGGCGGCCCTTTGTACTAAGTTAGGATTTCTTCCCAAAGTAGTATCGGATCGCAACATCCACAGGATATTGTTGTTCCTTCGTTTTGTCCTAATCCTCTTTCTCAGAAGGAATGTCTGTTACATAACTTGGATGTTGTGCATGCTCTAAAATTTTATCTACAAGCAACTAAAGATTTTAGGCAATCTACTGCCCTGTTCGTTGTTTTCTCTGGTAAGCGTAAGGGTCAGAAGGCCACTTCTACTACTCTTTTTCTCTGGTTGAGAAGTGTTATCCAATTGGCTTATGATACAGCTGGACAACAGCCTCCTGAGAGAATTATGGCTCATTCTACTAGGGCTGTCCCTACTTCCTGGGCCTTCAAAAATGAAGCTTCTATGGAGCAAATCTGCAAGGCGGCCACTTGGTCCTCTGCATACCTTTTCCTAATTCTACAAATTTGATACTTTTGCCTCGGCTGAGGCTTCCTTTGGGAGGAAAGCTCTTCAAGCAGTGGTGCCTACTGGTTCGCCTGTCTTGTTCTCCCACCCTTCAATTCTGTGTCCTCTAGCTTGGGTATTGGTTCCCACTAGTAATTGGAATGGATTTGTGGAATCTCCATGCCATTGGAAAGAAAACAATGTGTATTACCCGATAAATTTCTTTCTTTCCTGGCATGGAGAGTCCATGACCCGCCCTTAATTTGATTTGACGCCTTTTTTTTTCTTTGTTTTTTGCCTCCTCCTGGTGGCCAGGAGTTGAATTCCCACTAGTTATTGGAATGGATTTGTGGATTTATCAGGTAAGCATAAATGTTGTTTTTCATGGTCAGTTGAGCAAGGTGATGAATAAGACCATTTGAGATACACTTCCTCAAGCTTTGAAAGAAAAAACTACCTCTTACACAGAAAATTCCTTTTCCAGATTCCCTATAGAATCTTTTTGTTTGATGGTTGGAAAAGCAAAATCTTTTTTTCAAGGAATTCCTTTGTCACAGCCTCATTGTGTTGATGTTACAACAGATTCCAGCAGAAGAGTTTGGGAATCAGTCATCAATCTGATACATGTACAAGGTTTGTGTGAGCCAAAAGAGGAACCCATACTATCAATAATTCTGAAGTTAAAAGCAGACTTTCAAGCCCTAAAAGCATTTCAGCATTTTTTATTGCCAAGCAGTAAAGTTTCTCACAGATAATGGGACAACAGTCTCCTACATATAGTTTCACAGAGGAACAAGGAGTTCAGCGGCCCTGAATGCAGTAGTGCCAATCTTTCAATGGGCACAGAAACATCTCTTTTCTTCTTAAACGGGGAGATTCCACAGCATTCATTACTTTTGGGAAATACAGAACCTGGCCACCAGGAGGAGGCAAAGACACCCCAGCCAAAGGCTTTAAATACCTCCCCCACTTCCCTCATCCTCCAGTCATGCTTTGCCTTTCGTCACAGGAGGTTGGCAGAGAAGTGTCAGAAGATTTCGGAGTAGTCTCTTATGGAGGGTAGTACTCTTCACAATGGGACTGGAGTTTTAAGTAGTCCTGTCAGCCTCTCAGTGAGAGCATGGATGAAAGTTAGAGTCCGGGGATGCAGGGAGAGTCTTTCTGCTAAACCATCCCGACTCATATTAACAGCTCCATAAGCAATCAGCGTTGACGCTACCTGCTTTCTTTACTCAAGTCCATGTCAGAAGCAATGCTACTATCTGTCACACTTGAAGGGCCGTGTTACTGTTCCACGGCGTGGATTCCGGTAAGATCGTTTAATTTTCCTTTTCAATGTGGGAATGTATGTAAATGTAGAAGACAGCGTCTCAGTGGGACTCCTTTATCTTTATGGAATCAAGGGTTAATATCTCCTGATTCTGTCTGCTGATGTGTAGTGATGCTTGGGCTCGTGGCTATTACGGAACATACCGGCTTTTTTGAGCTGCGTAGTGGACTGGCGCACTTTTTATTTTGGCCTGCATGGTGCACCTTGTGACCAGGCGTGGTAAAGTTTTTGTTTTCCATTTCTGTATTCCTGACCGTGTGGCGGAGAGAGTCTGTTTTTCTCTACTTATCTGGGTCAAAGGAGGTGGTGAGTGCCCCAGCCATTGGGTGTGTAAGGTGCCGTTTGTTTGTTTTTTGTCCATAATTTCAAATATTCCAGTTATGGAGGATTCTGATTTTTTTGGAGACGTATGTCTCTGATTCAGATTCTGCTTCTTGCGAAGAATATGGGGGGGGGGGCGGGTGATCCAGCCCCATCAGTAATGTTCCGTATGCCGTTTTAGAGTGCTCTTTTCTCCCAAATTGGAGAGCTTAGTGTCTGCTAGAACCTTCAGTTACTACACAGACAGGTGTCCCAAATGCCATGACCCCTTCTCCAGAAGGTGGCTTGTTTCCTCCAGAGGTTGCTGCACGGTTCCGCATGGCCATATCTATGGTGTTGGCACATTTACATCTTCCGGGAAGATCTTGTCCGTGTTCTCTTAACCAGGTCTCATCAGGTGTGGGATCGTCTGTATCGGTTCAGCCCTCTGGGGAAGCGGTGTCCCCTGAGGCTTCAGGGGTACAGCCTTCGGGACCGGGGTCGTCAGATGCCCCGGCGGAGTTGAGTCTTGCCTTTCGATGTAGACTGGCATGCCTTCGTGTCCTGCTGAGAGGCATGTGTTGACAGCATTGGAGGAGCCCAATTCTAAAGAGTCGTTGGTTCCTCAGTCTTCTGCTCTAGACGGCAAGCAGTGTTAGACGAGTGGAGGGATGAAGATCATTCTCCTTGTAGTCTTTTTTTTTTTGTGTATCTCATTCCCAGTTCTGAGCTTTTGGAGGAATCGGGTCTCTGACTGGCTGGTCCTGTTAGTGTGTCCTTTCTTCCTGGGCGCTTACCTACGGTTCTGCCTTCCTTTATTTTTATCCGGTAAGGATGTATTTTATTTATTTTTGTGAGTTCAAGACTGTTGTAGTTTTTCCCTTTGGAAAACTTTTTCTTCTCTGGGATTTGATACTGGCGATTTTGTGGTCACAATAGCTAAGTTGAGACAGGGTTTAGGACTCAGAGCCTACATGTCTACTGTTTGTCTGTTTATTTAGTCTAGCCCTGCTAGGGCTTAGACCTTTTAGTGGCCTTGAACAGTTCTGTCGCACCCTGTATATCAGGCTGTTTCTGGTTGGGTACTAGTTATATCTGTTATATCTGTTCCTTGGGGCCCATATGAGACACGTTGTGCCTTTGACAACAGGCTAGCCTTATTTGGGTACAGAGTTTGCTTACTTCCTGTTAAGAAGTTGTTTTCTTGTTCTACAAGTTATGAAGGCCCTTATATCCTAGATGTTAGGCTGGTCCTAGTTTATTCATCTGGGTGGGGCGTTTCCTTGGGTTCAGCCTTCCTGTCGTCTGATTGAGGAAATCCGGTTCTTAGGGTCCGCTTTCTTACGATATCCTCTTCTGATCCTAGAATTTTTGGGATGCTTGTTCATTCGTCAATTCCTTGAGCCGTATGGGCCCCTGGAGGTTTATCCAGAGTGGATCTTTAGAGACTGTCATATTCTCTCAAACAGAGATTACTTTCTAGTTTGAGTTCTGATCTCTTTTGGGTCCTGCCTTCGTCTTACTTGGTGGCTGTGGATCCAAGAGGCCCGTTGGGGATGATTGCTCAGTTTCTGGGATCTTACTTGGGAGATCAGTGTTTAAGACCCCGTGGCTGTGATTGCATCAACATTGGTGCAAGGTCATCTTCAGATGGAGTACTCTTGTGGATGTTCCTCAAGGGTTATTAGTTTGGATCCAGCTCCGGGTTCCGGGTGTCTGGTCTTTTAACCTAGTCCTTGTCTTTGACTGGGCATTTTGGATACTCTGTTTTCCAGATCTCATAGACGTTGGATCTGGCCGGTTGAGTAACAGGTTGGGTTTCCCGATCCTGGGAAAATCTCCTTGTTCCTACTGACGGCTTCGTTTTATTCCTTCCGGAGTAATGGGAATTTCTCTACTGAGCTGGCTGTAGTGGCCGGAGGGTTACCTTAGCTGCCTAGCAAGCGGATTTGCAGTTTGAAGACCAGTTGCAGCTATTTGTGCCTTGCATTTGGGCTAGCAAGCTGTTGGGGCTTTGATTTCCTTCTATTTGGGAGAATCTGAACTACTGCATCTATCCTGTTGGCTCCTCTGGAGGTCGTTTTCTTTAAGTGGGATTTGCTTCCCTGCTTTGCGTGCAGGACATCAGGAGTTTGTGTCCACCTGGAAGGTTAGAATTTCATGTTGCATACTATTCTGATAGTTGTTAGTCGAGGGTCTCTCTTGGTTGAGTGTACCTTCCCCTCTGATTCTGAAGGGAAATGTGGATCGGTATCTTGGAACCCAAGCTAGTCTCTCTGGGGGTTCGTGCCTCTTCCTCTTTCCTTTCCTCGGGATCTTGTTGCTGGAGATTCGTTGCTGATCTCTGGGCCTGGTCGTTACATGGAATTTTTGTTCTCCCTTGTCCTTTGGACTTTTCCAGTCATGTCGGTGCTTGGACTGTTTGCTCGGAGTAGGGGTCAGGAATTCTGACTGTTTAGTTGAGCATCGACCGCCTATCATGAGGGGCTACTGAGTGCTCCTTCATTACGTGGGAGGCCTTGCGGTGGAACCTTCCCTCTGCTAGTTGCTGGTTTTTCATTCTTGGTCAGACTGCTGTCCTCCCTTCCCTGTTTTCTGGCAGGGGGGAGGAGTTGATCCGCACTGTTTTCAGAGTTTTTCTCTCCCAGGATGGTTCTGGTACAAATTTCCTAACTACCTTGTTGTCTAGTTTTTGAAGGCTTGACGCTTAGTTGGACTGCCTATCAGATGGAAGCCTGTGGCTTTCGACTGGAGCGTAAACGGATATTCCTATCTGTTTTGTCCCACTCCCAGTTTTTTTTTGGGGGGGTTACCCTTGGGTGTTCAGTTTGTTAGTGCTGGGTAGCACTCTGTGGAAAGATAGAGGGTTCTACCTTTTGTCCTTCTAGGACTTCGTTTCTGGTTAGGACTTTACATTGGTTCCTTGGGATCTATGTAGGAGGTGGTCTGAAACTTTTCTTCCGTTGCTCTCCTCTGTCAGTAGAGTATTTTCTACGTGAAATTGTCCTAATACAGCTTTGTAATTCGCTCCTTTTGAGTTAGGGGCTTCTTCCTTTGTTTGCCCTTGATTTTTGGGGGTTTGTTTTTGGTGGTCTTTTCTTTCATGTAATTAGCAAGAGTCCATGAGCTAGTGACGTATGGGATATACATTCCTACCAGGAGGGGCAAAGTTTCCCAAACCTCAAAATGCCTACAAATACACCCCTCACCACACCCACAAATCAGTTTTACAAACTTTGCCTCCTATGGAGGTGGTGAAGTAAGTTTGTGCTAGATTCTACGTTGATATGCGCTCCGCAGCAGGTTGGAGCCCGGTTTTCCTCTCAGCGTGCAGTGAATGTCAGAGGGATGTGAGGAGAGTATTGCCTATTTGAATGCAATGATCTCCTTCTACGGGGTCTATTTCATAGGTTCTCTGTTATCGGTCGTAGAGATTCATCTCTTACCTCCCTTTTCAGATCGACGATATACTCTTATATATATACCATTACCTCTGCTGATTTTCGTTTCAGTACTGGTTTGGCTTTCTACAACATGTAGATGAGTGTCCTGGGGTAAGTAAGTCTTATTTTCTGTGACACTCTAAGCTATGGTTGGGCACTTTTTTAATAAAGTTCTAAATATATGTATTCAAACATTTATTTGCCTTGACTCAGGATGTTCAACATTCCTTATTTTCAGACAGTCAGTTTCATATTTGGGATAATGCATTTGAATCAATCATTTTTTTCTTACCTTAAAAAATTTGACTTTTTCCCTGTGGGCTGTTAGGCTCGCGGGGGCTGAAAATGCTTCATTTTATTGCGTCATTCTTGGCGTGGACTTTTTTGGCGCAAAATTTTTTTCTGTTTCCGGCGTCATACGTGTCGCCGGAAGTTGCGTCATTTTTTGACGTTTTTTTTTGCGTCAAAAGTGTCGGCGTTCCGGATGTGGCGTCATTTTTGGCGCCAAAAGCATTTAGGCGCCAAATAATGTGGGCGTCTTATTTGGCGCTAAAAAAATATGGGCGTCACTTTTGTCTCCACATTATTTAAGTCTCATTATTTATTGCTTCTGGTTGCTAGAAGCTTGTTCACTGGCATTTTTTCCCATTCCTGAAACTGTCATTTAAGGAATTTGATCTATTTTGCTTTATATGTTGTTTTTTCTATTACATATTGCAAGATGTCCCACGTTGCAACTGAGTCAGAAGATACTTCAGGAAAATCGCTGCCTGGTGCTGGAGCTACCAAAGCTAAGTGTATCTGCTGTAAACTTTTGGTATCTGTTCCTCCAGCTGTTGTTTGTATTGAATGTCATGACAAACTTGTTAATGCAGATAAAATTTCCTTTAGTAAAGTTCCATTACCTGTTGCTGTTCCGTCAACATCTAATACTCAGAGTGTTCCTGATAACATAAGAGATTTTGTTTCTGAATCCATTAAGAAGGCTTTGTCTGTTATTCCTCCTTCTAGTAAACATAAGAAATCTTTTAAAACTTCTCATTGTTCAGATGAATTTTTAAATGAACATCATCATTCTGATTCTGATAATGGTTCTTCTGGTTCAGAGGATTCTGTCTCAGAGGTTGATGCTGATAAATCTTCATATTTATTTAAAATGGAATTTATTCGTTCTTTACTTAAAGAAGTTCTAATTGCTTTAGAAATTGAGGATTCTGGTCCTCTTGATACTAAATCTAAACGTTTAGATAAGGTTTTTAAATCTCCTGTAGTTATTCCAGAAGTTTTTCCTGTTCCTAGTGCTATTTCTGAAGTAATTTCCAGGGAATGGAATAATTTGGGTAATTCATTTACTCCCTCTAAACGTTTTAAGCAATTATATCCTATGCCATCTGACAGATTAGAGTTTTGGGACAAAATCCCTAAGGTTGATGGGGCTGTCTCTACTCTTGCTAAGCGTACTACGATTCCTACGGCAGATGGTACTTCCTTTAAGGATCCTTTAGATAGGAAAATTGAATCCTTTCTAAGAAAAGCCTATTTGTGTTCAGGTAATCTTCTTAGACCTGCTATATCTTTGGCGGATGTTGCTGCAGCTTCAACTTTTTGGTTGGAAGCTTTAGCGCAACAAGTAACAGATCATAATTCTCATAGCATTATTATTCTTCTTCAACATGCTAATAATTTTATTTGTGATGCCATCTTTGATATCATTAGGGTTGATGTCAGGTATATGTCTCTAGCTATTTTAGCTAGAAGAGCTTTATGGCTTAAAACTTGGAATGCTGATATGTCTTCTAAGTCTACTCTGCTTTCCCTTTCTTTCCAGGGTAATAAATTATTTGGTTCTCAGTTGGATTCTATTATTTCAACTGTTACTGGAGGGAAAGGAACTTTTTTACCACAGGATAAAAAATCTAAAGGTTAAATTCAGGTCTAATAATCGTTTTTGTTCCTTTCGTCACAACAAGGAACAGAAACCTGATCCTTCATCCTCAGGAGCGGTATCAGTTTGGAAACCATCTCCAGTCTGGAATAAATCCAAGCCTTCTAGAAAATCAAAGCCAGCTTCTAAGTCCACATGAAGGTGCGGCCCTCATTCCAGCTCAGCTGGTAGGGGGCAGATTACGTTTTTTCAAAGAAATTTGGATCAAATCCGTTCACAATCTTTGGATTCAGAACATTGTTTCAGAAGGGTACAGAATTGGCTTCAAAATAAGACCTCCTGCAAAGAGATTTTTTCTTTCCCGTGTCCCAGTAAATCCAGCGAAGGCTCAAGCATTTCTGAAATGTGTTTCAGATCTAGAGTTGGCTGGAGTAATTATGCCAGTTCCAGTTCTGGAACGGGGGCTGGGGTTTTATTCAAATCTCTTCATTGTACCAAAGAAGGAGAATTCCTTCAGACCAGTTCTGGATCTAAAGATATTGAATCGTTATGTAAGGATACCAACATTCAAAATGGTAACTGTAAGGACTATCCTGCCTTTTGTTCAGCAAGGGCATTATATGTCTACAATAGATTTACAGGATGCATATCTGCATATTCCGATTCATCCAGATCACTTTCAGTTTCTGAGATTCTCTTTCCTAGACAAGCATTACCAGTTTGTGGCTCTACCGTTTGGTCTAGCAACAGCTCCAAGAATTTTTACAAAGGTTCTCGGTGCCCTTCTGTCTGTAATCAGAGAACAGGGTATTGTGGTATTTCCTTATTTGGACGATATCTTGGTACTTGCTCAGTCTTTTCATTTAGCAGAATCTCATACGAATCGACTTGTGTTGTTTCTTCAAGATCATGGTTGGAGGATCAATTTACTAAAAAGTTCATTGATTCCTCAGACAAGGGTAACCTTTTTGGGTTTCCAGATAGATTCAGTGTCCATGACTCTATCTTTGACAGACAAGAGACGTCTAAAATTGATATCAGCTTGTCGAAACCTTCAGTCACAATCATTCCCTTCGGTAGCCTTATGCATGGAAATTCTAGGTCTTATGACTGCTGCATCGGACGCGATCCCCTTTGCTCGTTTTCACATGCGACCTCTTCAGCTCTGTATGCTGAACCAATGGTGCAGGGATTACACAAAGATATCTCAATTAATATCTTTAAAACCGATTGTACGACACTCTCTGACGTGGTGGACAGATCACCATCGTTTAATTCAGGGGGCTTCTTTTGTTCTTCCGACCTGGACTGTAATTTCAACAGATGCAAGTCTTACAGGTTGGGGAGCTGTGTGGGGGTCTCTGACGGCACAAGGGGTTTGGGAATCTCAGGAGGTGAGATTACCGATCAATATTTTGGAACTCCGTGCAATTTTCAGAGCTCTTCAGTCTTGGCCTTTTCTGAAGAGAGAATCGTTCATTTGTTTTCAGACAGACAATGTCACAACTGTAGCATACATCAATCATCAAGGAGGGACTCACAGTCCTCTAGCTATGAAAAAAGTATCTCAAATTCTGGTTTGGGCGGAATCCAGCTCCTGTCTAGTTTCTGCGGTTCATATCCCAGGTATAGACAATTGGGAAGCGGATTATCTCAGTCGCCAAACGTTGCATCCGGGCGAATGGTCTCTTCACCCAGAGGTTTTTCTTCAGATTGTTCAAATGTGGGGGCTTCCAGAAATAAATCTGATGGCCTCTCATCTAAACAAGAAACTTCCCAGGTATCTGTCCAGATCCAGGGATCCTCAAGCGGAAGCAGTGGATGCATTGTCACTTCCTTGGAAGTATCATCCTGCCTATATCTTTCCGCCTCTAGTTCTTCTTCCAAGAGTGATCTCCAAAATTCTGAAGGAATGCTCGTTTGTTCTGCTGGTAGCTCCAGCATGGCCTCACAGGTTTTGGTATGCGGATCTTGTCCGGATGGCTTCTTGCCAACCGTGGACTCTTCCGTTAAGACCAGACCTTCTGTCTCAAGGTCCTTTTTTCCATCAGGATCTCAAATCCTTAAAATTAAAGGTATGGAGATTGAACGCTTGATTCTTAGTCAAAGAGGTTTCTCTGACTCTGTGATTAATACTATGTTACAGGCTCGTAAATCTGTATCTAGGGAGATATATTATAGAGTCTGGAAGACTTATATTTCTTGGTGTCTTTCTCATCATTTTTCCTGGCATTCTTTTAGAATTCCAAGAATTTTACAGTTTCTTCAGGATGGTTTGGATAAAGGTTTGTCTGCAAGTTCCTTGAAAGGACAAATCTCTGCTCTTTCTGTTCTTTTTCACAGAAAGATTGCTAATCTTCCTGATATTCATTGTTTTGTACAAGCTTTGGTGCGTATAAAACCTGTTATTAAGTCAATTTCTCCTCCTTGGAGTTTGAATTTGGTTCTGGGGGCTCTTCAAGCTCCTCCGTTTGAACCTATGCATTCATTGGACATTAAATTACTTTCTTGGAAAGTTTTGTTCCTTTTGGCCATCTCTTCTGCCAGAAGAGTTTCTGAATTATCTGCTCTTTCTTGTGAGTCTCCTTTTTTGATTTTTCATCAGGATAAGGCGGTGTTGCGAACTTCTTTTGAATTTTTACCTAAGGTTGTGAATTCCAACAACATTAGTAGAGAAATTGTGGTTCCTTCATTATGTCCTACTCCTAAGAATTCTAAGGAGAAATCATTGCATTCTTTGGATGTGGTTGGAGCTTTGAAATATTATGTTGAAGCTACGAAGACTTTCCGAAAGACTTCTAGTCTATTTGTTATCTTTTCCGGTTCTAGGAAAGGTCAGAAGGCCTCTGCCATTTCTTTGGCATTTTGGTTGAAATCTTTAATTCATCATGCTTATGTCAAGTCGGGTAAAACTCCGCCTCAAAGGATTACAGCTCATTCTACTAGGTCAGTTTCTACTTCCTGGGCGTTTAGGAATGAAGCTTCGGTTGATCAGATTTGCAAAGCAGCAACTTGGTCCTCTTTGCATACTTTTACTAAATTCTACCATTTTGATGTGTTTTCTTCTTCTGAAGCAGTTTTTGGTAGAAAAGTACTTCAGGCAGCTGTTTCAGTTTGAATCTTCTGTTTCTGTTTTCATTTAAACTTTATTTTGGGTGTGGATTATTTTCAGCGGAATTGGCTGTCTTTATTTTATCCCTCCCTCTCTAGTGACTCTTGCGTGGAAAGATCCACATCTTGGGTAGTCATTATCCCATACGTCACTAGCTCATGGACTCTTGCTAATTACATGAAAGAAAACATAATTTATGTAAGAACTTACCTGATAAATTCATTTCTTTCATATTAGCAAGAGTCCATGAGGCCCACCCCTTTTTTTGTGTGGTGGTTATGATTTTTTTGTATAAAGCACAATTATTTCCAATTCCTTATTTTTTATGCTTTCGCACTTTTTTCTTATCACCCCACTTCTTGGCTATTCGTTAAACTGATTTGTGGGTGTGGTGAGGGGTGTATTTGTAGGCATTTTGAGGTTTGGGAAACTTTGCCCCTCCTGGTAGGAATGTATATCCCATACGTCACTAGCTCATGGACTCTTGCTAATATGAAAGAAATGAATTTATCAGGTAAGTTCTTACATAAATTATGTTTTTGGACTTCCTTATCTGATCTTCCTTCTTCTTCTTCTGGAAGAATGTGGTGAGGAATTTTGGTGTCTCCCTTCCCATTGGTCAGGGAGAGGTTTTTCCTTGGCGGGCTTCGAGTCAGCTGGACTGAGGTTTTTGTGCTCAGTTGAGTCTAGTGATTTGAGTGGTCTCTAGCAAGGCTCTTTATGGTTCTAACTGATGGGCAGTTACTTGGTCCTCTTCCTTTTTTGTCCTTTCTGTGTCTGTTGATGCTTTTTTTTATCGGGCGTTTGGGTTATATCAGGCTGTATTGCCCTCAGAGTGGGCCGCCCGTTTTTGCATTCAGTGTCCTTTATAGCTTGGGTATTTTCCAAAAGTAATGAATGCAGCTGTGGACTCTCCCCATTTAAGAAGAAAAACTTAAATTATGCTTACCAGATAATGTTCTTTTCTTCTGACGGGGAGAGTCCACAGCTCCCCGCCCGTGTTTTTTTTTCATGGGGCAGCCTTAATTGTTTTTTCACCATGATATTTCTCCTACTGTTCCTTGTTCCCTTGGCAGAAAGACTAGGAGATGAGGGAAGTGGGGGAGGTATTTAAGCCTTTGGCTGGGGTGTCTTTGCCCCCTCCTGGTGGCCAGGTTCTGTTTTTCCCAAAAGTAATGAATGCAGCTGAATGCAGAAAATGATCTGGTAAGCATAATTTAAGTTTTTACATTACAGCTGTTCATTCTTCATGTTCTCTGAATATAAAAGAGATATTGTCAGAGTCAGACAGAGATTCTTCCAACAAAATGGTAACTTCAGAGAAGTCTTTTTGAATATAACCAAAAATTGTGAATTTCTGGAGATATTAGGGTGAGTGTTGATTTTTAGACTGGCATATGTTTTCCCTCCTCCGCCTCTCATCCCATGTGCATTACACAGAATCAAGAAAAAGAAAGGGGAAAGTTATTCTGATTGCCCCATATTGGACACAAAGGCAATCGTTTCTGATTTTTTTTCCAGCTGGCAGTTCAGCCCCCATGGTTTTTCCAGAGATTACAGAGTCTCATTCGAATCCTTGCAAACTACATCTTGTTACATGGTTTCTGAATTGACAAGTTTAAGTAAGCTGGATGTTCCATCCATAGTAATGCATACTTTGAAATATGGGATGCAGTTTCTACCTGGATGCTGAACAATAACTTTTCTGCATTTTCTCCATGATGGTTTTCAACAGTGTTTGTCTAAAAATACACTTAAAGTGTAGGTTTCACAATATCAGCAATATCAGGAGCTTAGTGGGCACAGGATTCAATAATGATTCAACTCTTCCAGGCATTATCTCATATCCATCCTTTATCTAGAACTCTTATTCTTTCTTGGAATTTGCCACTTGTGTTGAGCCATTAAAATCAGTCTCCCTTTGGTATTTAACTTTAAAGACTTTGTTTCTTGTAGCTATCACATCTGCAAGACATATTTACAAATTGCAGGCACTATCATTGGATGAGCCTTTTTCATTTCATGGGCCATCGTATTGGTCAGTTACCTGCCAAAGCTGATATTTCTATCTGTATTGTCTAGTGTATTACTGGTTTACCAGCTTGAGAAGCCTCAAGTTCCAGATGGGCTCAAGCCACACTCGGCAGTATCTTCTTCCGGGGCACTTCAGAATGATGCTTCTATATCCCATATCTGTCAAGCAGCTGTCTGGAAAACGCCTCAAACTTTGATTTATTTTAAGTTGGATGTATTATAGTTCTCATCAGCAAAATTTAACAGAAACATTCTTACTTCTGTATTAACTAAATAAAGCTTTGATATTCTTTTGCATTCATTTTTAGTCTTTGATGTATATTTTTCCCACCCTGTTATACTGCTAATGTTTCATATCTAATCACCTGGTAGGTATTGGCTCTGGTTTGGCCAAGATAATTAGAAATTAAAATAAAAACAGAAATATATATATCTTGGCCTATAACATAGACAATACTTACCAGGGTTCCACCCTTGCTCTGTCATCCTTTGATAGACAAGCTAAGAATGGGGTAGGGAAGATAGGCAGTCAAAATATAGGTTAAAGTGGTTGTGGTTTATTTCCTTTCTATGTCCCCACCAGGAAGGGTCTCATCTAGTAAATATTGTCTAGGCAATTGTTATAGGCCAATGTTTTTATTGTTTTATCTGATTGCTGGTCAGCAATAGATGGTGCTTGTGATGCTCAAATGAGTAACATGCTGCCTTGTTCAGGTTTGCTATTTTGGGCAGATTCTCAATAGTCTAGCTACAGTGAACTCCGCGTTTATGCATTTATGTATATTTGGAGTATGGCTACTAAGAGAACTTGTTTCTCTAGCCATGGTTGTAGATCCTTATGGCCAAAGACCTGCTCACCTGATAATGGCTCGAGGTTTGTTCTCCTGCATTTCCTCAGTGATGAAAAAGTTCTTTTTAAACCTAACCTATTTTCTAAAGCACACTTACAGGTCAGATTTTCAGGATTTCCTTGGTTCAGCTGATTATTTCACCTATGCTGTTTGACTGTTAGTGTGCCCTGAGGACTGGAGTGAGTATGTGTTACGGTTACCCTTAGTCTCGCTGAGAGATGGACCGCTTAGTAGCCTGGATCCCTATTGCTAAAGAGGGGAGAAGCTGCTTTCCATAGTATTCTATATGAGTCTCGCAAATATAGAATAATCTCCCTTAGCTGCAGTACAGCTAGGATACCCTTCTGCCCACAAAAACGAGTCAACGCTGCGATTGAGGGTCAAACAAGAACTCAGGACTGGGATGCCCAGCCTGCTTTTTATTAAGGTTACATGCACACAGGGCACTCCCAGGGGGAGAGGGGGGGAAGCACAAAATCCCCCATCACACATTTAGATAGAGAGCACTGTCCTTTGACAGGCCACAATAGGATTACAGTACTTAAGATAACAAGTTTACAAGTTCATCTTATCAATTAGCAGTCTGGCTCCAGAGGTGATTAGACAATAGTTTCTAAAAGCTGAAAAAAAAAGAGTTAACTCTTTATGAAATTAAACTTGTTACAGTTTTCTTGGAGCCCTTCTTAGGCGCTGGCTTGCTGGTTCAGGCATTGCTGCTGGGAAATAAGCTCTTCACAACAAAATAACTAATGCTTCTGTAACATTGCTCCCTTTCTGTGGAACACTCTGGCAGACACGGTCTGACCCCTTTTCGGGGCAGACTAAGGCTGTCCAGACCGCTGGTTATGCGGGGCTGAGGTCGGTTTGTCTGGACAACCCGTCGGCGTTGCCATTCTGTTTCCCAGGTCTGTAAGTAATGGTGAAATTGAAGGTTTGCAACGATAAGCTCCAACGTAATAGCCTGCCGTTATCTCCAGAGACCCGGTTCAGCCACACCAACGGGTTATGGTCGGTGACCAGAGTGAACTCCTGACCATATAAATAGGGAGTCAATTTCTTTAATGCCCACACCAAAGCCAAACACTCCTTTTCGACCGCTGCATAGCTGACTTCGCGGGGCAGGAGCTTCCGGCTGATGTAGGCAACTGGATGCTCCCCTCCATCTTCGCCTACTTGGCTGAGGACGGCTCCCAGCCCGAACATGGAAGCATCGGTATGGACGATAAAACGTTTGTTAAGGGCTGGGGCCGCCAAGACAGGAGCGTTAATTAGAGCATTTTTGAGAGCCTGGAAAGCCGTTTCACAGTGGGGAGACCACAGGACCTGTCGAGGTAAGTTCTTCTTGGTCAAGTCAGTCAGGGGTTTGGCAAGTGTGCTGTAGTCTGGTACGAACCGTCTATAGTACCCTGCCGTGCCCAGGAAGGCTAGGACCTGAGTCTTAGTGATGGGGGTGGGCCAATTGGCGACAGCTTCTATTTTGGCCGGCTCTGGTCGCTGCTTTCCACACCCCACCCGGTGACCCAGGTACTGTACCTCGGCCATCCCAAAGTGGCATTTTTCTGGCTTCAGAGTCAGGCCAGCAGCCCGGATCTGATCCAGAACCATTCCCACATGAGCTAAGTGGTCCTCCCAGGACTCACTGTGGATCGCTATGTCGTCCAGGTAGGCGCAAGCAAAACTCTGGAAGCCATCCAGGAGCCTATCCACCAAGCGCTGGAATGTAGCTGGGGCATTCTTCATCCCAAACGGCATTACCCTAAACTGATATAAGCCGAATGGGGTGACGAATGCCGACTTGGGGATAGCCTCCGGGGCCAGGGGAATCTGCCAGTAACCTTTGCAGAGGTCAATAGTGGTCAGGTAATTTCCCCTGGCTATACGATCGAGTAGCTCGTCTACCCTGGGCATAGGGTAAGCGTCCGTCACGGTATTTTCATTGAGCCTCCGATAGTCTACGCAGAACCGGGTGGTCCCATCTTTCTTGGGCACCAAGACAACTGGGGAGGCCCAGGGACTATCGGAGGGCTCAATTACCCTGAGCTGGAGCATCTCATCGATCTCCTTCTTCATTCCTGTCCTAACTGCTTCGGGGATTCGGTACGGAGCCTGGCGCAAGGGAGCTTGTCCCGGAGTATCTACCTGGTGGGTGGTTAAAGTAGTGTACCCTGGCTTCGGGGAGAAGGTGAGGTGTTTGGACTGGAGGAGTTGGTTGAGCTGCTCCCTTTCAGTGGGGCTAAGTCGGTCCCCTATCTGAACCTGCGCCACTATACCTGTGGGGAGGCTCTTTTCTAATAGGTCTGGAATGGGTAAACTGTCGGGGTCTTCCTGAGGGGAACAACATACGGCCGTCACGTTCTCTGGTCGCTCAAAATATTCCTTGAGCATGTTTACATGGAATGTCTTTCTAAGATTGTTGTCGTGGCAGCTAGCTATCACATAAGTGGTGTCTCCCCTTTTCTCTACGATCTGGTAGGGACCCTGCCAGGACGCCTGCAATTTGTCTGTCTTCACCGGCTTAAGTACTAACACCTTTTGTCCTATGGTGAAGATTCTCTTTCGGGCCCCCCGATCGTACCATACCTTCTGTCTTCTCTGGGCCAACTGGAGATTAGCCCGCACGGATTTGGCTAATTGCTCCATTCGGTCCCTGAGTTCCAGCACGTATGGCACAATTGGGACACCGTCAGCCTCCATCTCTCCCTCCCAGTGCTCCCGGATCAGGTTTAGGGGTCCCCGTACCTTTCTTCCGTAGAGCAACTCGAAGGGAGAGAACCCTGTCGTTTCCTGGGGCACCTCCCGATAAGCAAATAGGAGGTGCGGCAGGAAGCGTTCCCAGTCTCGGTATTCCTGAGTGAACGTCTTGAGCATTTGCTTGAGGGTCCCATTGAACCTCTCACACAGCCCGTTCGTCTGGGGGTGGTATGGGGAGCTTAGGAGGGACTTAATTTTGCAAACCTGCCAGAGTTGTTGGGTCAATTCAGCCGTAAATTGGGTGCCTCGGTCGGATAGGATTTCTTTTGGAAATCCTACCCGGGAGAACACCTGTACTAGTGCATTCGCTACCGTATCCGCTTGTATGTTGGATAGGGCGACAGCCTCTGGGTACCTGGTAGCGTAGTCCACTACGGTAAGAATGTATCGCTTACCGGAGGGACTAGGGGTAGCCAGTGGTCCCACTAGGTCAATAGCAACCCGGCTGAAGGGTTCCTCTACAATGGGCATATTTACTAGCTGGGCTTTAGGGTGATCGCCTCGCCTTCCTACTCGTTGACACACATCGCAGGTGTTACAGTAAGTTCTAACGTCAGCGTGCACCCCTGGCCAAAAGAACGTGTGAGTAATGCGGTGTAGGGTACGGGTAACGGCTAGGTGGCCTGCTAAGGGGATGTCGTGGCCTATTTTGAGGATTTCTTGACGGTATTTGTGGGGCACTACCAGCTGTCGCCTACGCTGTCCCCTTTTCTCTGTCCAGCGGTATAGTTTCCCTTTTTCCCATAAGAATGTTTCGTTATCTGCCCCGCCCCCTCCGGTCTCTGCTCGTTCCCGGTACTTTTGTAAGGTCGGGTCAGTCTTAGACTCTGCCTCGAAGGCATCTGGGGTGTCCCAGGGTATGGGGCCTAACCTGTCAGGCAAGGTCGGGGTAGGTCTTACCTGTGTCTCCCGCACTGGTGAGAGCTCTCGCTCCGTCCGGGCTTGGGCCCGTGTAGTCACTGGGTCCGCCTCGTTGTTGCATACTGGAGCATAGGCAGAAGTCATGGGGCCCAAATCGTTGCCCAGTAGTACTTCGGCAGGTAAATTATCCATTAGGCCCACGTTCACAGCCCCCTTTCCCGCTCCCCAATCAAGATGCACTTTAGCTGTTGGAATTTTGTACACATCCCCCCCCGCCACTCTAACGGCCACAGTCTGTCCGGATCGCTTGTGCTCTGGCACCAAATGACTCTGTACCAGCGTGATAGTAGCCCCTGTGTCTCGCAATCCCTCGGTAGATCGCCCCTCGAGCCATACCCTCTGCCGATGGTGCTGGCGGTTATCTGAGGCAGCATATACAGGGTCTGCCTCGTGAAGCGGCCCCACATATCCCTCCATAGGGGCCTCTTGGTTAACACAGAGGGCCCGGGCCGGACGATAGGACCCAGAGGGGTAATTGTAATTCCTGGGTGTCTGGTGCGTATTAAGGGGGCAGCTAGCCATGAAATGCCCTGGTTGCTTGCATCGGTGGCAAGTCGGTCTGGGACGCTCAGAGCTGTTATTGGGTGGTCCTGAGTGTCGGACGGGCCCTGTGGGCACCAGGGCTCGGAATTCAGCACGAGGGGGTGCACGGTAAACCTCTCTGGGTTCGACCCGTGCTGGAGCTCGGTAGTTCATGGGTTCGTGAAGACGGGAGTCATAATGTTCATCGGCCAATTTGGCTGCTTCTTCTAAGGTAGAAGGCCGCCTGTCTCGCAGCCATTCCTTCCCTTGCTGTTCCATGCCATTATAAAAATGTTCTAAGAGAAACAATTGTAAAATTTCCTCCCCAGTCACCGCTTTACTTCCGCTCAGCCAGTGATTTGCCGCTCTCCGCATTCGGTGCGCCCATTCCATATGGGTATCGTTAGGCTTCTTTTCCGTGCCCCGAAACTGTCGGCGATACGTGTCCGGAGTTACAGCGTACCGTCGCAACAGTGTCTCCTTAACTAGCTCATACTGTGTCACTTCCTCAGCACCCAGAGTACGAAAGGCTTCCAGGGCTCGCCCGGATAGTTTCCCAGACAATATCGTGGGCCACTCTCTGTTGGGAATCTGGTGCAGGGCACATTGCCTTTCGAAGTCCGCCAAATATTCATCAATCCCTGTCTCGCTCTCTAGGAAGGGTCGAAATGCCGCATAGGGTATCTTGGGCCTCCCAGCATTTTCGACAGGGATGATTACCTGCGGGGCTTCAGCATTGCGGTGTGCGTTCGCTAGGTTGAGTTCGTGGGCTCGAGTCTCTCGTATATCCTCGTCCGCCTCCGCCATCAACTGCTGTACCAATTCCATGGAGGGGTTCGGCCCGTATAATGAGAGCCTTTCCCGAACAATCCTGGTTTTTTCGTCACTAATCGTGGTCGGTGTTTCCGCCATTGTGAAGCTCTGATCCAGTTCGGTCAATTCTGCGATCAGCTCTCTCCTCGGCCGGTTGCTGGCGTACCCCCCTCTGCTTTCAAGTAAATCCTTTAGGGTTGTACGCTTCAATTTTTCGTAAGCGCTCTCCATCCGTTCTGTACCTCTCCTAGGAAATCCAGGAAAATCCCGCCGCTGCCGCCAAATGTTACGGTTACCCTTAGTCTCGCTGAGAGATGGACCGCTTAGTAGCCTGGATCCCTATTGCTAAAGAGGGGAGAAGCTGCTTTCCATAGTATTCTATATGAGTCTCGCAAATATAGAATAATCTCCCTTAGCTGCAGTACAGCTAGGATACCCTTCTGCCCACAAAAACGAGTCAACGCTGCGATTGAGGGTCAAACAAGAACTCAGGACTGGGATGCCCAGCCTGCTTTTTATTAAGGTTACATGCACACAGGGCACTCCCAGGGGGAGAGGGGGGGAAGCACAAAATCCCCCATCACACATTTAGATAGAGAGCACTGTCCTTTGACAGGCCACAATAGGATTACAGTACTTAAGATAACAAGTTTACAAGTTCACCTTATCATTTAGCAGTCTGGCTCCAGAGGTGATTAGACAATAGTTTCTAAAAGCTGAAAAAAAAAGAGTTAACTCTTTATGAAATGAAACTTGTTACAGTTTTCTTGGAGCCCTTCTTAGGCGCTGGCTTGCTGGTTCAGGCATTGCTGCTGGGAAATAAGCTCTTCACAACAAAATAACTAATGCTTCTGTAACAGTATGTGAGTGGGCCTTATGTCTAGGAGGACTCTAGGGTGGAATGTTGCTTGTTTTAGGAACCAGATATGCGTATGTGGTTACTGTAATGTCCATATTCATTAGTACTAAATAATTCCTCATTAAATAAGATGACTTTCTGATGTACCTAGGGACGGGTTATCTCAAATGTTCTTTGTTTTTGGAACTCTAATGTTAGGTTAGTGCAGAGGTTAATTTCTATGTTGGCTCTTCTGGGTTATGTGAGGTAATATTTTGTGTGAAGCAACCACATCATTTCTTGTTTCTGTAATATTCCATTGTGTTAATATAATGCTGTGTAAATCCTAAGCCTATTCAGATGTCCCAAGCAGTATAAATATGAGAGGGAAGCTTTCACTCTGGGAAAAGGAGAGATATGGCTCCTGATGGTCTCCGGGCAATTAGATTAGCTCTGGTAGTGTTTATGAGATTATATAAAAAAAGCCCCTTTCCTTGATGATTGCTCCTTTCCTGGATCTGATGTGAGCCTGGTCCTACCCCTGAGTCATATAATGGTTATGTGCGCATGCTTCCTTCAGCTATGTATAGAAGGTATATGGTATATTATATTTGTAAGAACCCTCCTGCTGTGTGTGCTACATTGTTTTTCTTTTCTGTAACGTGCAGGAACTTTTTAGCATTGTTGAGCAAGCTTGTGTGTTTCTTGTCTACCTTTTAGACACCTGTCAGCTAAATATTGTTTCTCTTGTTAAGTGTATCCAGTCCACGGATCATCCATTACTTGTGGGATATATTCCCTTCCCAACAGGAAGTTGCAAGAGGATCACCCACAGCAGAGCTGCTATATAGCTCCTCCCCTCACATGTCATACCCAGTCATTCTCTTGCAACCCTCAACATAGATGGAGGTCGTGAGAGGACTGTGGTGTTTTATACTTAGTTTATTTCTTCAATCAAAAGTTTGTTATTTTTAAATGGCACCGGAGTGTGCTGTTTTTTCTCAGGCAGCATTTGGAAGAAGAATCTGCCTGCGTTTTCTATGATCTTAGCAGAAGTAACTAAGATCCACTTGCTGTTCTCACACATTCTGAGGAGTGAGGTAACTTCAGAGAGGGAATGGCGTGCAGGTTTTCCTGCAACTAAGGTATGTGCAGTAAAATATTTTTCTAAGGAATGGAATTGACTAAGAAAATGCTGCTGATACCGAAGTAATGTAAGTAAAGCCTTAAATGCAGTGAAAGCGACTGGTATCAGGCTTATTAATAGAGATGTAAGTAAAGCCTTAAATGCAGTGAAAGCGACTGGTATCAGGCTTATTAATAGAGATATATACTCTTCAAAAAATGTGTTTTAAAACGTTTGCTGGCATGTTTAATCGTTTTTTAACATACATTTGGTGATAAAACTTATTGGGGCATAATTTTTCCACATGGCTGGCTTAATATCTGCATAGAAACAGTTAACTGAGGCTTCCCACTGTTGTAATATGAGTGGGAGGGGCCTATTTCTTTCATGTAATTAGCAAGAGTCCATGAGCTAGTGACGTATGGGATATACATTCCTACCAGGAGGGGCAAAGTTTCCCAAACCTCAAAATGCCTATAAATACACCCCTCACCACACCCACAAATCAGTTTTTACAAACTTTGCCTCCTATGGAGGTGGTGAAGTAAGTTTGTGCTAGATTCTACGTTGATATGCGCTCCGCAGCAGGTTGGAGCCCGGTTTTCCTCTCAGCGTGCAGTGAATGTCAGAGGGATGTGAGGAGAGTATTGCCTATTTGAATTCAATGATCTCCTTCTACGGGGTCTATTTCATAGGTTCTCTGTTATCGGTCGTAGAGATTCATCTCTTACCTCCCTTTTCAGATCGACGATATACTCTTATATTTACCATTACCTCTACTGATTCTCGTTTCAGTACTGGTTTGGCTTTCTACTACATGTAGATGAGTGTCCTGGGGTAAGTAAGTCTTATTTTCTGTGACACTCTAAGCTGTGGTTGGGCACTTTTATATAAAGTTCTAAATATATGTGTTCAAACATTTATTTGCCTTGACTCAGGTTGTTCAACGTTCCTTATTTCAGACAGTCAGTTTCATATTTGGGATAATGCATATGAATAAATCAATTTTTTTCTTACCTTAAAAATTTGACTTTTTTCCCTGTGGGCTGTTAGGCTCGCGGGGGCTGAAAATGCTTCATTATATTGCGTCATTCTTGGCGCGGACTTTTTTGGTGCAAAAATTTTTTTCTTTTTCCGGCGTCATACGTGTCGCCGGAAGTTGCGTCATTTTTTTTAACTTTTTTTGCGCCAAAAGTGTCGGCGTTCCGGATGTGGCGTCTTTTTTGGCGCTTAAAAATTTGGGCGTCACTTTTGTCTCCACATTATTTAAGTCTCATTATTTATTGCTTCTGGTTGCTAGAAGCTTGTTCACTGGCATTTTTTCCCATTCCTGAAACTGTCATTTAAGGAATTTGTTCAATATTGCTTTTTATGTTGTTTTTTCTATTACATATTGCAAGATGTCCCAGATTGACCCTGAGTCAGAAGATACTTCTGGAAAGTCGCTGCCTGGTGCTGGATCTACCAAAGTTAAGTGTATCTGCTGTAAACTTGTGGTATCTGTTCCTCCAGCTGTTGTTTGTAGTGAATGTCATGACAAACTTGTTAATGCAGATAATATTTCCTTTAGTAATGTTACATTACCTGTTGCTGTTCCATCAACATCTAATACTCAGAGTGTTCCTGTTAACATAAGAGATTTTGTTTCTAAATCCATTAAGAAGGCTATGTCTGTTATTCCTCCTTCTAGTAAACGTAAAAGGTCTTTTAAAACTTCTCATTTTTCAGATGAATTTTTAAATGAACATCATCATTCTGATTCTGATAATGATTCCTCTGGTTCAGAGGATTCTGTTTCAGAGATTGATGCTGATAAATCTTCATATTTATTCAAAATGGAATTTATTCGTTCTTTACTTAAAGAAGTCTTAATTGCATTAGAAATAGAGGATTCTGGTCCTCTTGATACTAAATCTAAACGTTTAAATAAGGTTTTTAAATCTCCTGTAGTTATTCCAGAAGTTTTTCCTGTCCCTGATGCTATTTCTGAAGTAATCTCCAGGGAATGGAATAATTTGGGTAATTCATTTACTCCTTCTAAACGTTTTAAGCAATTATATCCTGTGCCATCTGACAGATTAGAGTTTTGGGACAAAATCCCTAAGGTTGATGGGGCTATCTCCACTCTTGCTAAACGTACTACTATTCCTACGGCAGATAGTACTTCCTTTAAGGATCCTTTAGATAGGAAAATTGAATCCTTTCTGAGAAAAGCTTACTTATGTTCAGGTAATCTTCTTAGACCTGCTATATCTTTAGCGGATGTTGCTGCAGCTTCAACTTTTTGGTTAGAAGCTTTAGCGCAACAAGTAACCGATCATAATTCTCATAGCATTGTTAATCTTCTTCAACATGCTAATAACTTTATTTGTGATGCCATCTTTGATATCATTAGAGTTGATGTCAGTTATATGTCTCTAGCTATTTTAGCTAGAAGAGCTTTATGGCTTAAAACTTGGAATGCTGATATGTCTTCTAAGTCAACTTTGCTTTCCCTTTCTTTCCAGGGTAATACATTATTTGGTTCTCAGTTGGATTCTATTATCTCAACTGTTACTGGAGGGAAAGGAACTTTTTTACCACAGGATAAAAAATCTAAAGATAAAATTAGGTCTAATAATCGTTTTCGTTCCTTTCGTCACAACAAGGAACAAAAGCCTGCCTGATCCTTCACCCACAGGAGCGGTATCAGTTTGGAAACCATCTCCAGTCTGGAATAAATCCAAGCCTTTTAGAAAACCAAAGCCAGCTCCCAAGTCCACATGAAGGTGCGGCCCTCATTCCAGCCCAGCTGGTAGGGGGCAGATTACGATTTTTCAAAGAAATTTGGATCAATTCAATTCACAATCTTTGGATTCAGAACATTGTTTCAGAAGGGTACAGAATTGGCTTCAAGATAAGGCCTTCTGCAAAGAGATTTTTTCTTTCCCGTGTCCCAGTAAATCCAGCGAAGTCTCAAGCATTTCTGAAATGTGTTTCAGATCTAGAGTTGGCTGGAGTAATTATGCCAGTTCCAGTTCTGGAACAGGGGCTGGGGTTTTATTCAAATCTCTTCATTGTACCAAAGAAGGAGAATTCCTTCAGACCAGTTCTGGATCTAAAAATATTGAATCGTTATGGAAGGATACCAACATTCAAAATGGTAACTATAAGGACTATCCTGCCTTTTGTTCAGCAAGGGCATTATATGTCCACAATAGATTTACAGGATGCATATCTGCATATTCCGATTCATCCAGATCACTATCAGTTTCTGAGATTCTCTTTTCTAGACAAGCATTACCAGTTTGTGGCTCTGCCGTTTGGCCTAGCAACAGCTCCAAGAATTTTTACAAAGGTTCTCGGTGCCCTTCTGTCTGTAATCAGAGAACAGGGTATTGTGGTTTTTCCTTATTTGGACGATATCTTGGTACTTGCTCAGTCTTCACATTTAGCAGAATCTCATACGAATCGACTTGTGTTGTTTCTTCGAGATCATGGTTGGAGGATCAATTTACCGAAAAGTTCATTGATTCCTCGGACAAGGGTAACCTTTTTAGGTTTCCAGATAGATTCAGTGTCCATGACTCTGTCTCTGACAGACAAGAGACGTCTAAAATTGATTTCAGCTTGTCGAAACCTTCAGTCTCAATCATTCCCTTCGGTAGCCTTATGCATGGAAATTCTAGGTCTTATGACTGCTGCATCGGACGCGATCCCCTTTGCTCGTTTTCACATGCGACCTCTTCAGCTCTGTATGCTGAACCAGTGGTGCAGGGATTATACAAAGATATCTCAATTAATATCTTTAAAACCGATTGTTCAACACTCTCTGACGTGGTGGACAGATCACCATCGTTTAATTCAGGGGGCTTCTTTTGTTCTTCCGACCTGGACTGTAATTTCAACAGATGCAAGTCTTACAGGTTGGGGAGCTGTTTGGGGGTCTCTGACAGCACAAGGGGTTTGGAAATCTCAGGAGGTGAGATTACCAATCAATATTTTGGAACTCCGTGCAATTTTCAGAGCTCTTCAGTCATGGCCTTTTCTAAAGAGAGAATCGTTCATTTGTTTTCAGACAGACAATGTCACAACTGTGGCATATATCAATCATCAAGGAGGGACTCACAGTCCTCTGGCTATGAAAGAAGTATCTCGAATACTGGTATGGGTGGAATCCAGCTCCTGTCTAATTTCTGCGGTTCATATCCCAGGTATAGACAATTGGGAAGCGGATTATCTCAGTCGCCAAATGTTACATCCGGGCGAATGGTCTCTTCACCCAGAGGTATTTTTTCAGATTGTTCAAATGTGGGGACTTCCAGAATTAGATCTGATGGCTTCTCATCTAAACAAGAAACTTCCCAGGTATCTGTCCAGATCCAGGGATCCTCAGGCGGAAACAGTGGATGCATTGTCACTTCCTTGGAAGTATCATCCTGCCTATATCTTTCCGCCTCTAGTTCTTCTTCCAAGAGTAATCTCCAAAATTCTGAAGGAATGCTCGTTTGTTCTGCTGGTGGCTCCAGCATGGCCTCACAGGTTTTGGTATGCAGATCTTGTCCGGATGGCCTCTTGCCAACCATGGACTCTTCCGTTAAGACCAGATCTTTTGTCGCAAGGTCCTTTTTTCCATCAGGATCTCAAATCCTTAAATTTAAAGGTATGGAGATTGAACGCTTGATTCTTAGTCAAAGAGGTTTCTCTGACTCTGTGATTAATACTATGTTACAGGCTCGTAAATCTGTATCTAGGAAGATATATTATCGAGTCTGGAAGACTTATATTTCTTGGTGTCTTTCTCATCATTTTTCCTGGCATTCTTTTAGAATTCCGAGAATTTTACAGTTTCTTCAGGATGGTTTGGATAAAGGTTTGTCTGCAAGTTCCTTGAAAGGTCAAATCTCTGCTCTTTCTGTTCTTTTTCACAGAAAGATTGCTAATCTTCCTGATATTCATTGTTTTGTACAAGCTTTGGTTCGTATAAAACCTGTTATTAAGTCAATTTCTCCTCCTTGGAGTTTGAATTTGGTTCTGGGGCTCTTCAAGCTCCTCCGTTTGAACCTATGCATTCATTGGACATTAAATTACTTTCTTGGAAAGTTTTGTTTCTTTTGGCCATCTCTTCTGCTAGAAGAGTTTCTGAATTATCTGCTCTTTCTTGTGAGTCTCCTTTTCTGATTTTTCATCAGGATAAGGCGGTGTTGCGAACTTCTTTTAAATTTTTACCTAAGGTTGTGAATTCTAACAACATTAGCAGAGAAATTGTGGTTCCTTCATTATGTCCTAATCCTAAGAATTCTAAGGAGAGATCATTGCATTCTTTGGATGTAGTTAGAGCTTTGAAATATTATGTTGAAGCTACTAAAAATTTCCGAAAGACTTCTAGTCTATTTGTTATCTTTTCCGGTTCTAGGAAAGGTCAGAAGGCCTCTGCCATTTCTTTGGCATCTTGGTTGAAATCTTTAATTCATCTTGCTTATGTCGAGTCGGGTAAAACTCTGCCTCAAAGGATTACAGCTCATTCCACTAGGTCAGTTTCTACTTCCTGGGCGTTTAGGAATGAAGCTTCGGTTGATCAGATTTGCAAAGCAGCAACTTGGTCTTCTTTGCATACTTTTACTAAATTCTATCATTTTGATGTGTTTTCTTCTTCTGAAGCAGTTTTTGGTAGAAAAGTACTTCAGGCAGCTGTTTCAGTTTGATTCTTCTGCTTATAATTTCAGTTTTTTTCATTATAAGATTTAAACTTTATTTTGGGTGTGGATTATTTTCAGCGGAATTGGCTGTCTTTATTTTATCCCTCCCTCTCTAGTGACTCTTGCGTGGAAGATCCACATCTTGGGTAGTCATTATCCCATACGTCACTAGCTCATGGACTCTTGCTAATTACATGAAAGAAAACATAATTTATGTAAGAACTTACCTGATAAATTCATTTCTTTCATATTAGCAAGAGTCCATGAGGCCCACCCTTTTTTGTGGTGGTTATGATTTTTTTGTATAAAGCACAATTATTCCAATTCCTTATTTTTTATGCTTTCGCACTTTTTTCTTATCACCCCACTTCTTGGCTATACGTTTAACTGATTTGTGGGTGTGGTGAGGGGTGTATTTATAGGCATTTTGAGGTTTGGGAAACTTTGCCCCTCCTGGTAGGAATGTATATCCCATACGTCACTAGCTCATGGACTCTTGCTAATATGAAAGAAATGAATTTATCAGGTAAGTTCTTACATAAATTATGTTTTTAGCGCTTTTTTGCGCAGTAAAAATTCAGACTCAGACTTCCTGCTTCTTCCTGCATGATCCAGGACTTCTCTAGAGGGCTCAAAAGGCTTCAAAAGTCATATTGAGGGAGGTAATCAGTCACAACAGAGCTGTGACAGTGTGTTTGACTGTTTTAAAAAAGTTTTTCTCTATTGTTTATCCGTTTTGGGTATTTAAGGGGTTAATCATCCATTTGCAAGTGGGTGCAATGCTCTGCTGACTTACTACATTTACTGTGAAAATTTGGTTGGTATAACTGCTTTGGTTCATTGTTATTTCAACTTGAGTCAGGTTTTGTGCTTCTTAAAGGCGCAGTAGCGTTTTTTTATATTGCTTGTAAACTTATTGTGAAGTGTTTTTCAAGCTTGCCAGTCTTATTGCTAGTCTGTTTAAACATGTCTGACATAGATGAATCTACTTGTTCATTATGTTTGAAAGCCAGTGTGGAGCCCCATAGGAATATGTGTACTAAATGTATTGATTTCACTTTAAATAATAAAGGTCAGTCTTTATCTATAAAAGAATTATCACCAGACGACAAGGGGGAATTTATGCCGACTAACTCTCCTCACGTGTCAGTACCTTCGCCTCCCGCTCAGGGGGCGCATGCTATTATGGCGCCAAGTACATCAGAGACGCCCATAGCAATTACTTTACAGGACATGGCTACAATCATGAATAATACCCTGTCAGAAGTATTATCTAGATTGCCAGAATTGAGAGGCAAGCGCGATAGCTCTGGGATTAGGAGAGATGCAGAGCGCGCTGGTGCTGTAAGAGCCATGTCTGATACTGCGTCACAGTTTGCAGAACATGAGGACGGAGAGCTTCATTCTGTGGGTGACGGATCTGATCCGGGGAAACCTGATTCAGAGATCTCTAATTTTAAATTTAAGCTTGAGAACCTCCGTGTATTGCTTGGGGAGGTTTTAGCTGCTCTGAACGACTGTAACACAGTTGCAATTCCAGAGAAATTGTGTAGGCTGGATAGATACTATGCGGTACCGGTGTGTACTGATGTTTTCCCTATACCTAAAAGGCTTACAGAAATTATTAGCAAGGAGTGGGATAGACCCGGTGTGCCCTTTTCCCCGCCTCCTATATTTAGAAAAATGTTTCCAATAGACGCCACTACACGGGACTTATGGCAGACGGTCCTTAAGGTGGAGGGAGCAGTTTCTACTTTAGCAAAGCGTACCACTATCCCGGTTGAGGATAGTTGTGCTTTTTCGGATCCAATGGATAAAAAATTAGAAGGTTACCTTAAGAAAATGTTTGTTCAACAAGGTTTTATCCTGCAGCCCCTTGCATGCATTGCGCCTGTCACTGCTGCTGCGGCATTCTGGTTTGAGTCTCTGGAAGAGGCCATTCACACAGCTCCATTGGATGAAATTATGGACAAGCTTAAATCACTTAAGCTAGCTAACTCATTTGTTTCTGATGCCATTGTACATTTGACTAAACTAACGGCTAAGAACTCCGGATTCGCCATCCAGGCGCGGAGGGCGCTATGGCTTAAATCCTGGTCAGCTGACGTGACTTCTAAATCTAAATTACTTAATATTCCTTTCAAGGGGCAGACCTTATTCGGGCCCGGCTTGAAGGAAATTATTGCTGACATTACTGGAGGTAAGGGGCATACCCTTCCTCAGGACAGGGCCAAACCAAAGGCCAAACAGTCTAATTTTCGTGCCTTTCGAAATTTCAAGGCAGGAGCAGCATCAACTTCCTCCGCTCCAAAACAGGGAGGAACTGTTGCTCATTTCAGACAGGCCTGGAAACCTAACCAGTCCTGGAACAAGGGCAAGCAGGCCAGAAAACCTGCTACTGCCCCCAAGACAGCATGAAGGAACGGCCCCCTATCCGGAAACGGATCTAGTGGGGGGCAGACTTTCTCTCTTCGCCCAGGCGTGGGCAAGAGATGTCCAGGATCCCTGGGCGTTGGAGATCATATCTCAGGGATATCTTCTGGACTTCAAGGCTTCCCCTCCTCAAGGGAGATTTCATCTTTCAAGGTTATCAGAAGACCAGATAAAGAAAGAGGCATTCCTACGCTGTGTACAGGACCTCCTAGTAATGGGGGTGATCCACCCAGTTCCGCGGACGGAACAAGGACAGGGATTTTATTCAAATCTGTTCGTGGTTCCCAAGAAAGAGGGTACCTTCAGACCAATTTTGGACCTAAAGATCTTAAACAAATTCCTAAGAGTTCCATCATTCAAAATGGAAACTATTCGGACCATCCTACCCATGATCCAAGAGGGTCAGTACATGACCACAGTGGACTTAAAGGATGCCTACCTTCATATACCGATTCACAAAGATCATCATCGGTTCCTAAGATTTGCCTTTCTAGACAGGCATTACCAATTTGTAGCTCTCCCCTTCGGGTTGGCTACGGCCCCGAGAATCTTTACAAAAGTTCTGGGCTCACTTCTGGCGGTTCTAAGACCGCGAGGCATAGCGGTGGCTCCGTATCTAGACGACATCCTGATACAGGCGTCAAGCTTTCAAATTGCCAAGTCTCACACAGAGATAGTTCTGGCATTTCTGAGGTCGCATGGGTGGAAGGTGAACGTGGAAAAGAGTTCTCTATCACCACTCACAAGAGTCTCCTTCCTAGGGACTCTGATAGATTCTGTAGAAATGAAAATTTACCTGACGGAGGCCAGGTTATCAAAACTTTTAAATGCTTGCCGTGTTCTTCATTCTATTCCACGCCCGTCAGTGGCTCAGTGCATGGAAGTAATCGGCTTAATGGTAGCGGCAATGGACATAGTGCCATTTGCGCGCCTGCATCTCAGACCGCTGCAATTGTGCATGCAAGGTCAGTGGAATGGGGATTACTCAGATTTGTCCCCTCTACTAAATCTGGATCAAGAGACCAGAGATTCTCTTCTCTGGTGGCTATCTCGGGTCCATCTGTCCAAGGGTATGACCTTTCGCAGGCCAGATTGGACGATTGTAACAACAGATGCCAGCCTTCTAGGCTGGGGCGCAGTCTGGAATTCCCTGAAGGCTCAGGGATCGTGGACTCAGGAGGAGAAACTCCTCCCAATAAATATTCTGGAGTCAAGAGCAATATTCAATGCTCTTCTAGCTTGGCCTCAGTTAGCAACACTGAGGTTCATCAGATTTCAGTCGGACAATATCACGACTGTGGCTTACATCAACCATCAAGGGGGAACCAGGAGTTCCCTAGCGATGTTAGAAGTCTCAAAGATAATTCGCTGGGCAGAGTCTCACTCTTGCCACTTGTCAGCGATCCACATCCCAGGCGTGGAGAACTGGGAGGCGGATTTTCTAAGTCGTCAGACTTTTCATCCGGGGGAGTGGGAACTCGATCCGGAGGTGTTTGCTCAACTGGTCCATCGTTGGGGCAAACCAGAACTGGATCTCATGGCGTCTCGCCAGAACGCCAAGCTTCCTCGTTACGGATCCAGGTCCAGGGACCCGGGAGCGACGCTGATAGATGCTCTAGCAGCTCCTTGGTTCTTCAACCTGTCTTATGTGTTTCCACAGTTTCCTCTGCTCCCTCGACTGATCGCCAAGATCAAGCAGGAGAGAGCATCAGTGATTCTGATAGCGCCTGCGTGGCCACGCAGGACCTGGTATGCAGACCTAGTGGACATGTCATCCTGTCCGCCATGGACTCTACCTCTGAGGCAAGACCTTCTAATACAAGGTCCTTTCAATCATCCAAATCTAATTTCTCTGAGACTGACTGCATGGAGATTGAACGCTTGATTCTATCAAAGCGTGGCTTCTCCGAGTCAGTTATTGATACCTTAATACAGGCACGAAAGCCTGTTGCCAGGAAAATCTACCATAAGATATGGCGTAAATACCTTTATTGGTGCGAATCCAAGAGTTACTCATGGAGTAAGGTTAGGATTCCTAGGATATTGTCCTTTCTCCAAGAGGGTTTGGAAAAAGGCTTATCAGCTAGTTTGTTAAAAGGACAGATATCTGCTCTGTCTATTCTTTTGCACAAGCGTCTGGCAGAGGTTCCAGACGTCCAGGCTTTTTGTCAGGCTTTGGCTAGGATTAAGCCTGTGTTTAAAACTGTTGCTCCTCCGTGGAGCTTAAACTTGGTTTTTAAAGTTTTTCAAGGAGTTCCGTTTGAACCCCTTCATTCCATTGATATTAAACTTTTATCTTGGAAAGTTCTGTTTTTGATGGCTATTTCCTCGGCTCGAAGAGTCTCGGAGTTATCTGCCTTACATTGTGATTCTCCTTATCTGATTTTCCATTCAGACAAGGTAGTTCTGCGTACTAAACCTGGGTTTTTACCTAAGGTGGTCTCTAACAGGAATATCAATCAAGAGATTGTTGTCCCGTCATTGTGCCCTAATCCTTCTTCAAAGAAGGAACGTCTTTTACATAATCTGGACGTAGTCCGTGCCTTGAAGTTCTACTTACAGGCAACTAAAGATTTTCGTCAAACATCTGCCCTGTTTGTCGTTTACTCTGGACAGAGGAGAGGTCAAAAAGCTTCGGCAACCTCTCTCTCCTTTTGGCTTCGAAGCATAATACGCTTAGCCTATGAGACTGCTGGACAGCAGCCCCCTGAAAGAATTACAGCTCATTCTACTAGAGCTGTGGCTTCCACCTGGGCCTTTAAAAATGAGGCCTCTGTTGAACAGATTTGCAAGGCTGCGACTTGGTCTTCGCTTCACACTTTTTCAAAATTTTACAAATTTGACACTTTTGCTTCTTCGGAGGCTGTTTTTGGGAGAAAGGTTCTACAGGCAGTGGTTCCTTCCATTTAAGTTCCTGCCTTGTCCCTCCCATCATCCGTGTACTTAAGCTTTGGTATTGGTATCCCACAAGTAATGGATGATCCGTGGACTGGATACACTTAACAAGAGAAAACATAATTTATGCTTACCTGATAAATTTATTTCTCTTGTAGTGTATCCAGTCCACGGCCCGCCCTGTCCTTTTAAGGCAGGTCTAAATTTTTAGTTAAACTTCAGTCACCACTGCACCCTATGGTTTCTCCTTTCTCGTCTTGTTTCGGTCGAATGACTGGATATGACATGTGAGGGGAGGAGCTATATAGCAGCTCTGCTGTGGGTGATCCTCTTGCAACTTCCTGTTGGGAAGGGAATATATCCCACAAGTAATGGATGATCCGTGGACTGGATACACTACAAGAGAAATACATTTATCAGGTAAACATAAATTATGTTTTTCTAACGCCCACAAAATGCTTTGGATGAGACTTTCTTGCTGTAGCTGTTGACTGATTTTTGCCTTTTGGTTAAATTATTTTAAGAGTTAAGTTTCTTCACTGCTGAGTGCAAGTGGGGCCTGATAGTCAAAAACTCATAGAGAGATATCTCTCAAATGTGTCACCCTGAACCTGCATAGTGATATAAACAGCTCTCAAACTACACTATGCTTGTGACTTCACAGTACTAACGAGACTTGTTAGATAATCTCACCAGAGAGCTTTAGATCTTCAGTCTCTAGAGAGAGATGAACATAGCAGCAGTTCAGTTACTTTCACCAGACTTGTTAGATAATCTAACCAGAGAGCTTTAGATCTTCAGTCTCTAAAGAGAGATAAGTAGAGCGGCAGTTCAGTGGTGCTCACCTGACTTGTTAGATAATCTCACCAGAGCAGACAGCTTTAGATCTTCAGTCTCTAGAAAGAGACGAGCAGAGCAGCAGTTCAGTGACTCTCATCTGACTTGTTAGATAATCTCAGCAGAGAGATTTAGATCTTCAGTCCCTAAAGAGGGATAAGTAGAGCGGCAGTTCAGTGGTGCTCACCTGACTTGCTAGATAATCTCACCAGAGAGCTTTAGATCTTCAGTCTCTAGAGAGAGAGAGACGAGCAGAGTGGCAGTTCAGTGTCGCTCACTTGACTTGTTAGATTTTCCCACCAGAGAGCTTTAGATCTTTAGTCTCTAGAGAGAGAGACGAGCAGAGCGGCAGTTCAGTGTCGCTCACTTGACTTGTTAGATAATCTCACCAGAGAGCTTTAGATCTTCAATCCCTAGAGAGAGACGAGTAGAGCGGCAGTTCAGTGATGCTTACCTAACTTGTTAGATAATCTCACCAGAGCAGACAGCTTTAGATCTTCAGTCTCTAGAGAGAGAGACGAGCAGAGCGGAAGTTCAGTTACTCTTACCTAACTTGTTAGATAATCTCACATAATCTTCAGTCTCTAGAGAGAGATGAGCATAGCAGCAGTTCAGTTACTTTCACCTGACTTGTTAGATAATCTAACCAGAGAGCTTTAGATCTTCAGTCTCTAAAGAGAGATAAGTAGAGCGGCAGTTCAGTGGTGCTCACCTGACTTGTTATATAATCTCACCAGAGCAGACAGCTTTAGATCTTCAGTCTCTAGAAAGAGACGAGCAGAGCAGCAGTTCAGTGGCTCTCATCTGACTTGTTAGATAATCTCAGCAGAGAGATTTAGATCTTCAGTCCCTAAAGAGAGATAAGTAGAGCGGCAGTTCAGTGGTGCTCACCTGACTTGTTATATAATCTCACATAATCTTCAGTCCCTAGAGAGAGATGAGCATAGCAGCAGTTCAGTTACTTTCACCTGACTTGTTAGATAATCTAACCAGAGAGCTTTAGATCTTCAGTCTCTAAAGAGAGATAAGTAGAGCGGCAGTTCAGTGGTGCTCACCTGACTTGTTATATAATCTCACCAGAGCAGACAGCTTTAGATCTTCAGTCTCTAGAAAGAGACGAGTAGAGCGGCAGTTCAGTGACTCTCACCTGACTTGTTAGATAATCTCGCCAGAGAGCTTTAGATCTTCAGTCCCTAGAGAGAGACAAGCAGAGCGGCAGTTCAGTGACTCTCACCTGACTTGTTAGATAATCTCACCAGAGAGATTTAGATCTTCAGTCCCTAGAGAGAGACGAGCAGAGCGGCAGTTCAGTGTCGCTCACTTGACTTGTTAGATAATCTCACCAGAGAGCTTTAGATCTTCAGTCTCTAGAGAGAGACGAGCAGAGCGGCAGTTCAGTGGTGCTCACCTGACTTGTTAGATAATCTCACCAGAGAGCTTTAGAGCTCCATTCCCTAGAGAAAGACGAGCAGAGCGGCAGTTCAGTGGTGCTCACCTAACTTGTTAGATAATCTCAGCAGAGAGTTTTAGATCTTCAATCCCTAGAGAGAAACGAGCAGAGCAGCAGTTAAGTGACACACACCTGACTTGTTAGATAATCTCACCAGGCATCTTTAGATCTCCATTCCCTAGAGTGAGACGAGCAGAGCGGCAGTTTAGTTACTCTCACCTAACTTGTTAGATAATCTCACCTGAGAGCTTTAGATCTCCATTCCCTAGAGAGAGACGAGCATAGCGGCAGTTCAGTGACTCTCATCTGACTTGTTAGTTAATTTCACCAGAGAGCTTTAGATCTTCAGTCTCTAGAGAGAGACGAGCAGAGCGGCAGTTCAGTTACTCTCACATAACTTGTTAGATAATCTTACAAGAGCAGTCAGTTTTAGATCCTCAGTCTCTAGAGAGAGACGAGCAGAGCGGCAGTTCAGTTACTCTCACCTGACTTGTTAGATAATCTCACCAGAGAGATTTAGATCTTCAGTCCCTAGAGAGAGACGAGCAGAGCGGCAGTTCAGTCACTCTCACCTGACTTGTTAGATAATCTCACCTGAGAGCTTTAGATCTCCATTCCCTAGAGAGAGACAAGCATAGCGGCAGTTCAGTGACTCTCATCTGACTTGTTAGTTAATCTCACCAGAGAGCTTTAGATCTTCAGTCTCTAGAGAGAGACGAGCAGAGCGGCAGTTCAGTTACTCTCACATAACTTGTTAGATAATCTTACAAGAGCAGTCAGTTTTAGATCCTCAGTCTCTAGAGAGAGACAAGCAGAGCGGCAGTTCAGTTACTCTCACCTGACTTGTTAGATAATCTCACCAGAGAGATTTAGATCTTCAGTCCCTAGAGAGAGACAAGTAGAGCGGCAGTTCAGTGATGCTCACCTAACTTGTTAGATAATCTCACCAGAGCAGACAGCTTTAGATCTTCAGTCTCTAGAGAGAGAGAGACGAGCAGAGCAGAAGTTCAGTTACTCTTACCTAACTTGTTAGATAATCTCACCTGAGAGCTTTAGATCTTCATTCCCTAGAGAGAGACAAGCAGAGCGGCAGTTCAGTGGTGCTCAGCTGACTTGTTAGATTTTCCCAACACAGAGCTTTAGATCTTCATTCCCTAGAGAGAGACGAGTATAGCGGCAGTTCAGTTACTCTCACCTAACTTGTTAGATAATCTCACCAGACAGCTTTAGATCTTCATTCCCTACAGAGAGAGACGAACAGAGCAGCAGTTCAGTGATGCTCATCTCAATTGTTAGAAAGTCTCACCAAAGAGCTTTAGATCTTCAGTCCCTAGAGAGAGACGAACAGAGCAGCAGTTCAGTGACACCCACCTGACTTGGTTGATAATCTCACCAGAGAGCATTAGATCTTCAGTCCCTAGAGAGAGAGAGACGAGCAGAGTGGCAGTTCAGTGTTGCTCACTTGACTTGTTAGATAATCTCACCTGAGAGCTTTAGATCTTCTGTCCCTAGAGAGAGAGACGAGCAGAGCGGCAATTCAGTGTCGCTCACTTGACTTGTTAGATTTTCCCACCAGAGAGCTTTAGATCTTCAGTCCCTAGAGAGAGACGAGGAGAGCGGCAGTTCAGTGATGCTCACCTAACTTGTTAGATAATCTCACCAGAGCAGACAGCTTTAGATCTTCAATCTCTAGAGAGAGAGAGAGACAAGCAGAGCGGAAGTTCAGTTACTCTCACCTAACTTGTTAGATAATCACACCTGAGAGCTTTAGATCTTCATTCCCTAGAGAGAGACAAGCAGAGAGCGGCAGTTCAGTGGTGCTCACCTGACTTGTTAGATTTTCCCACCACAGAGCTTTAGATCTTCAGTCCCTAGAGAGACGAACAGAGCAGCAGTTCTGTGACACTCACCTGACTTGGTAGATAATCTCACCTGAGAGCTTTAGATCTTCAGTCTCTAGAAAGAGACCAGCAGAGCGGCAGTTCAGTGATGCTCACCTGACTTGTTAGATTATCTCACCAGACAGCTTTAGATCTTCAGTCACTAGATAGAGAGAGACGAGCAGAGCGGAAGTTCAGTTACTCTCACTTAATTTGTTAGATAATTTCACCAGAGAGCTTTAGATCTTCAGTCACTAGAGAGAGAGAGAGACGAGCAGAGCGGCAGTTCAGTTACTCTCACATAACTTGTTAGATAATCTTACCAGAGCAGTCAGTTTTAGATCCTCAGTCTCTAGAGAGAGACAAGCAGAGCGGCAGTTCAGTTACTCTCACCTGACTTGTTAGATAATCTCACCAGAGACATTTAGATCTTCATTCCCTAGAGAGAGACGAGCATGGCGGCAGTTCAGTTACTCTCACCTAGCTTGTTAGATAATCTCACCAGACAGCTTTAGATCTTCATTCCCTACAGAGAGAGACAAACAGAGCAGCAGTTCAGTGGTGCTCATCTCAATTGTTAGAAAGTCTCACCAAAGAGCTTTAGATCTTCAGTCCCTAGAGAGAAACGAGCAGAGCAGCAGTTCAGTGACACTCACCTGACTTCGTAGATAATCTCACCAGAGAGCATTAGATCTTCAGTCCCTAGAGAGAGAGAGAGAGACGAGCAGAGTGGCAGTTCAGTGTCGCTCACTTGACTTGTTAGATAATCTCACCTGAGATCTTTAGATCTTCTGTCACTAGAGAGAGAGACGAGCAGAGCGGCAGTTCAGTGTCGCTCACTTAACTTGTTAGATCATTTCACCAGAGAGCTTTAGATCTTCAGTCACTAGAGAGAGAGAGACGAGCAGAGCGTCAGTTCAGTTACTCTCACATAACTTGTTAGATAATTTTACCAGAGCAGTCAGTTTTAGATCCTCAGTCTCTAGAGAGAGACGAGCAGAGTGGCAGTTCAGTGACTCTCACCTAACTTGTTAGATAATCTCACCAGAGAGCTTTAGATCTCCATTCCCTAGAGAGAGACAAGCATAGCAGCAGTTCAGTGGTGCTCACCTGACTTGTTAGATAATCTCACCTGAGAGCTTTAGATCTTCATTCCCTATAGAGAGACAAGCATAGCGGGAGTTCAGTGACTCTCACCTGACTTGTTATATAATCTCACCAGAGAGCTTTAGATCTTCATTCCCTAGAGAGAGACGAGCAGAGTGGCAGTTCAGTGACTCTCACCTAACTTGTTAGATAATCTCACCAGAGAGCTTTAGATCTCCATTCCCTAGAGAGAGACGAGCATAGCAGCAGATCAGTGGTGCTCACCTGACTTGTTAGATTATCTCACCAGAGAGCTTTAGATCTCCATTCCCTAAAGAGAGACGAGCAGAGCGACAGTTCAGTGACTATCACCTAACTTGTTAGATAATCTCACCAGAGCAGACAGCTTTAGATCTTCAGTCTCTAGAGAGAGAGAGAGACGAGCAGAGCGGCAGTTCAGTTACTCTCACATAACTTGTTAGATAATCTCACCAGAGAGATTTAGATCTTCAGTCCCTAGAGAGAGACGAGCAGAGCGGCATTTCAGTGACTCTCACCTGACTTGTTAGATAATCTCACCAGAGAGCTTTAGATCTCCATTCCCTAGAGAGAGACAAGCAGAGCAACAGTTCAGTGACTATCACCTAACTTGTTAGATAATCTCACCTGAGAACTTTAGATCTCCATTCTCTAGAGAGAGACGAGCATAGCGGCAGTTCAGTGACTCTCACCTAACTTGCTAGATAATTTCACCAGAAAGCTTTAGATCTCCATTCCCTAGAGAGAGACGAGCATAGCAGCAGTTCAGTGGTGCTCACCTGACTTGTTATATAATCTCACCAGAGAGCTTTAGATGTTCAATTCCTAGAGAGAGACAAGCAGAGCGGCAGTTCAGTTACTCTCACATAACTTGTTAGATAATCTCACCAGAGAGCTTTAGATCTCCATTCCATAGAGAGAGACGAGCATAGCAGCAGTTCAGTGGTGCTCACCTGACTTGTTATATAATCTCACCTGAGAGCTTTAGATGTTCAATTCCTAGAGAGAGACAAGCAGAGCGGCAGTTCAGTTACTCTCACATAACTTGTTAGATAATCTCACCAGAGAGCTTTAGATCTCCATTCCCTAGAGAGAGATGAGCATAGCGGCTGTTCAGTTACGCTCACATGACTTGTTATAACTAATATAATTTTTCTGAGCTGTTGTGTAATCGCGACTACAGAACTGAGCCAGGAAGTGATGGGAGGATTTAATATTGAATGTTTTTGTGTTTAAATGATGGAAAATCCAAGAATTTAAAAAACACTAGCATTTACCATCAGTAAAAATAAACAGTAGTTTGTCATCACTTACTAAACTCAGCCTATCTGTGCGCTAAACTCAGCACCTCCGGCCCGCCCATGGCACAGCGCTCTTCTTCAATGAGGTGATATTTCCACCTCTAAACCAATAGCAATGCGTGTGAACTAACATCCTACCATGGCGTATAAGTCACCTCATTAGTAAAGGGCCCTGTGCCATGGGCTGAGTTGCTGAGTTTAGCGATCTACTTGCGGCACAGGGTGAGTTTAGCGATCTACTTGCAGCACAGGGTGAGTTTAGTGATCTACTTGCGGCACAGGGTGAGTTTAGCGATCTACTTGCGGCACAGGGTGAGTTTAGCGATCTACTTGCGGCACAGGGTGAGTTTAGCACTTTTTTTTTAGTAAGTGACGACTGAAACTACGGTTTATTTTTTTTATGGTAAATCCTAGCTTTTTTTTAAATGCTCGGATTTACCATCACTTTGAAAGTACAGTAAATGCTTTCTGTGCCACACTTCCTAAAGAGGACAGCAAGGCAAATCTGTAACTAGGTACTTGCCTAATGCAGGTTACAGTACTTGCTCTAGGGAGCATGGCACAAGCACCATACAGATCTGTTCTGCATGTACATTATTATGTTTCTGTTTGTCTGCAGTGCGCCTCCCTCTCAGCTCCTTTGCCCAGCTAACATCTCTGCGTTTCGAGCCGGCCAATGCTGTTGTACATGTTGGAGGTTCCCTATCCCTAGAGCTGACATTGAACAGTATGATGCCACAGCCCGTGCAGCTTGAATACATCACTGGGCATCTTCACTACAGTCTGGATAAGAACAGCTATCGGAAGACTGCTGAATGGCTCATGAGGCACAAACCTGCCAATTCCACAGTTGTTTTCCCATCAGAGGGACCCTTGGGTGCCAGTGGTTCCTCACCTGCCCTGGAGCTGGCAGAGATGTATGAGAAGAGCCCGTCAGATGGAGGGTTAGTGAGCACAGGGGTGATCTGTAAAAATGTGCACATGCTGCTACGCCAGCAGGAGCAATCATCATCCTCTTCACCGCTTGACAGGCATGGGGAGGTTAATGGAGAGGACTCAACCCATACACTGAGGTGCAGCAACGTTACTCTGCAGCCTGGACTCAATCATCTCACATTCTGCTCACAGGTACTGAAGATACCTCAGTAGGTTGATATTGGAGGGGGACATGACAGGAAGGGTCTATGAGACATGGTGTCCGTCCCTCCCCTGCAGAGTGACACAGTGACATTGACAGGAGGGAACTATGGGACATGGGGACAGACCCTCTCTGCAGGGTGACAAAGTGGTAAAGACAGGAGGGAGCTATGGGACATGGGGACAGACCCTCTCTGCAGGGTGACACAGTGGTACAGACAGGAGGGAGCTATGGGACATGGGGACTGACCCTCTCTGCAGGGTGACACAGGGGTACAAACAGGAGGGAGCTATGGGACATGGGGACTGACCCTCTCTGCAGGGTGACACAGTGGTAAAGACAGGAGGGAGCTATAGGACATGGGGACAGAACCTTTCTGCAGGGTGACACAGTGGTACAGACAGGAGGGAGCTATGGGACATGGGTTCTTTCGATTTGCATGGTGACACAGGGGTACAAACAGAAGGGAGTTATGGGACATAGGAACTGACCCCCCATGCAGAGTGACACAGACATGAGCTCTGTCCCACCCCACAGGGCAGGTATTTTAATATTGATATATATTTTTCGTAATTGTCAAGAGTCCATGAGCTAGTGACGTATGGGATATACAATCCTAAGTTAGGTATCACCACCTCCATAGGAGGCAAAGTTTCCCAAACCTCAAAATGCCTATAAATACACCCCTCACCACACCCACAAATCAGTTTTACAAACGTTGCCTCCTATGGAGGTGGTGAAGTAAGTTTGTGCTGAGATTTCTACGTTGACCTGCGCTTCTCAGCATTTTGAAGCCAGATTCCTCTCAGAGTACAGTGAATGTCAGAGGGATGTGAAGGGAGTATCACCTTTTGAATGCAATGGTTTTCATCACGGGAGATCTATTTCATAGGTTCTCCGTTATCAGTTGTAGAGATTCATCTCCTACCTCCCTTTTCAGATCGACGATATACTCTCAATTTACCATTACCTCTACTGATAACTGTTTCAGTACTGGTTTGGCTATCTGCTATATGTTGATGGGTGTCTTTCGGTAAGCATATTTTCATTACTTAAGACACTCTCAGCTATGGTTTGGCACTTTATGTATTTATATAAAGTTCTAAATATATGTATTGTACTTATATTTGCCATGAGTCAGGTTTTCAGTATATTTCCTTTTGCAGACTGTCAGTTTCATATCTGGGAAATGCATTTTTTAGGAAAATGTATTTCTTACCTGGGGTATAGTCTTTTTTTCAATTGACTGTCATTTTAAATTTGCGGGCAGAATTAGGCTCGCGAGGGGGGGGGCGCAAAATGCCAAAGTATGTTGCGTCATTTTCGGCGCAAGATTTTTTGGCGCAAAGTTACATTCGTTGACGCAAATTCGTCATTTCCGGCGTCTTAGTCGACGCAGAGTCCTTTCACAAGGTTGCGTCTAACATGACGTGAGTGTGTCATTTCCGGATGTTGTTAGCGCCAACATTCTTTTCCTGTTTGTGTTGTGCGTCATACTTGGCGCCAAATATTTTCATTATTTAAAACCCCATTCCTATATGCCTCCTGCCTTTTTTTCTCTTTCAGAGGGCTATTCTGTTGCATTTTTTTCCCATTCCTGAAACTGCCATATAAGGAAATTGATAATTTCTTTTGCATGATGTACCGAGTCCACGGATTCATCCTTACTTGTGGGACATTGTCCTTCCTGACAGGAAGTAGCAAAGAGAGCACCACAGCAGAGCTGTCTATATAGCTTCCCCCTTAAAGGGCCAGTTTACACAGCAAACACCAGTCTATGTCCATAAAGGAAATACAGTGACTAAAGAAAATATACATATATAGTTAAACTTGCTAACTATGTGTTTAGCAAATTTTAGCTTTTTATTCCTGCTTCTGTGAGTATTATCCATGGTGCTGGCACTCCCCCATGAAAGGGCTGAACTGTGCTTTAGTCTAGCACTCCCACTCTCCAATCATAGGCTATATGTAAATTCC
Organism: Bombina bombina; assembly: GCF_027579735.1. NCBI lineage: Eukaryota > Metazoa > Chordata > Amphibia > Anura > Bombinatoridae > Bombina > Bombina bombina. The sequence continues at coordinate 8,750,230 of NC_069501.1, forward strand.
TATGTATAATGAGCATTAGAAATTTGCCTGCACAACAAATCCTCTCTAATCCCTGCTAAATAGTAAAAATAAATATTTTTTTAAAATACCTATGTGTAATAAAAGTCAGAGCTTTGACTGCAGACATCGGCTCTGTAAGATTGATGAGACTGAGAACAGCTGTAGAACGGCAAGACAAGCAGAGAGATCACTTCAGCTAAACGTCTCACAGTGTGTAGTGAGCATATCAGGAGGGCTACGTACTTGTAACAACACAGATTCTCACTGCAGAAATACATATGCTGGTCGCTGTCTGCACAAATACAGAGGTAAGAATTTCAGGTCAAATAAAGTCTGTGTTGTTACAAGTACGTAGTCCTCCTGATATGCTCACTACACGCTGTGAGAAGTATAGCTGAAGTGATCTCTCTGCTTGTCTTGCCGTTCTACAGCCTTCTCAGTCTCATCAATCTTACAGAGCCATGTCTGCAGTCAAAGCTCTGACTTTTATTACACATAGGAATTTTTAGCAGGCAATGCAGGGCAGACACGGCATCTGAGCAAGTAAACAGCTATACAATGTATTGAAACGTTTGCTCAGGTCATCAGGCACAGCTCATCAGACAGCTTGTTGAAAAAGCTTTAGGAGAGGACAGCACATGCGCAATTCACTGAGGGGGAGTAACAGCAGACTGGCCGTGCGGCCAGAACATTTTCTAAGGGGTTTAGGCAAAGTGCATTGTATACAGACATTTCAAAAAAATATTTCTAAATACAGAGCATGATTAAAACAAAACGTTCAGCACCACTATACTCAACTATTGCTGCTATTGTGTTTAAAAATTGAACACTTTTTGGGTAAACTGTCCCTTTAACTCCACCCCCCCAGTCATTCTCTTTGCTGGCTCTAAGCAGGAAGAGTAAAGAGAAGAGGTGTTAAACTGTTAGTTTTATTTTATCTTCAATCAAGAGTTTGTTATTTTTAATTGGTACCGGTGTTGTACTATTTAATCTCAGGCAGGACATAGATGAAGATTTCTGCCTGGAGGATGATGATCTTAGCATTTGTAACTAAGGTCCACTGCTGTTCCCACAGAAGCTGAGGAGTACAGGAAAACTTCAGTGTGAGGAACGGTTTCTTGCTATACAGCAATGAGGTATGTTCAGTCATATTTTCTGCAGAGACTGTGTTAACTCAGAAAGTCTGACAGTGTCCCCATTAGGGGAAGGGTAAGCAGTAATCCTAGTGTTATCAGAGGTTTTTACTAGCTTGCATAAAGGGTTAATTTCTCTTGTAAGGTGTATCCAGTCCACGGATCATCCATTACTTGTGGGATATTCTCATTCCCAACAGGAAGTTGCAAGAGGACACCCACAGCAGAGCTGTCTATATAGCTCCTCCCCTAACTGCCATATCCAGTCATTCTCTTGCAACTCTCAACAAACATGGAGGTAGTAAGAGAGAAGTGGTGAAATGTAGCTGTTATTTTTCTTCAATCAAAAGTTTATTATTTTTAAATGGTACCGGAGTTGTACTATTTTGTTCCAGGCAGAAAAATAGAAGAATCTGCCTGTGATTTCTATGATCTTAGCAGGTTGTAACTAAGATCCATTGCTGTTCTCACACATGACTGAAGAGAGAGATAACTTCAGCGGGGGAATGGCGTGCAGGTTATCCTGCTATGAGGTATGTGCAGTTAAGATTTTTCTAGAAGATGTGAATGCTAGAAAATGCTGCTGATGCCAAATTTATGTAAGGTAAGCCTGAATACAGTGATTTAATAGCGACTGGTATCATGCTTATTTTCTGAGGTAATACTCTTTTATATTTGCAATATAAAACGTTTGCTGGCATGTTTAAACGTTTTTATATATACTTTGGTGATAAAACTTTTTTCCACATGGCTGGCTTAAATTTGCCTAGAAACAGTTTCCTGAGGCTTTCCACTGTGTTACAATGAGTGGGAGGGGCCTAATTTAGCGCTTTTTTTGCGCAGTAACTTTTACAGACTGAGACATCCAGCTTCCTCCAAGGGTCTTCTGAATGCTATAGGACATCTCTAAAGGGCTCTTGGGCTTTCCAAAATCGTTTTGTTGGGAAGTTAGGCCTACAGCAAGGCTGTGGCAGTTTGGTGTGACTGTTAAAAAAACGTCTAGATCGTTTTTTTGATCCGGTTTTTGAACTAAGGGGTTCATCTTCCATTTGCAAGTGGGTGCAATGCTCTGTTAGCCTATTATACACACTGTCAAAATTTCGTTTGATTTACTGCCTTTTTTCACTGTTTTTCAAATTCTGACAAAATTTGTTTCTCTTAAAGGCACAGTACCGTTTATTATATTTGCTTGTTAACTTGATTTAAAGTGTTTTCCAAGCTTGCTAGTCTCATTGCTAGTCTGTATAAACATTTCTGACATAGAGGAAACTCCTTGTTCATTATGTTTAAAAGCCATTGTGGAGCCCCCTCTTAGAATGTGTACCAAATGTACTGATTTCACTTTAAGCAATACATGACTACAGTGGATTTATAGGATGCTTATCTTCACATTCCGATACACAAAGATCATCATCGGTTTCTCAGGTTTGCCTTCCTAGACAGGCATTGCCAGTTTGTAGCTCTTCCCTTTGGGCTAGCTACAGCCCCAATAATTTTTACGAAGGTTCTGGGGTCGCTTCTGGCGGTCCTAAGGCCGCGGGGCATAGCAGTGGCCCCTTATTTAGACGACATCCTAATTCAGGCGTCAAACTTCCAAATTGCCAAGTCTCATATGGACATAGTGTTGGCATTTCTGAGGTCGCATGGGTGGAAGGTGAACGAGGAAAAGAGTTCTCTATCCCCCCTTACAAGAGTTTCCTTCCTAGGGACTCTGATAGATTCTGTAGAAATGAAAATTTACCTGACGGAGTCCAGGTTATTAAAACTTCTAAATTCCTGCCGTGTTCTTTATTCCATTCCTCGCCCTTCGGTGGCTCAGTGCATGGAAGTAATCGGCTTAATGGTAGCGGCAATGGACATAGTGCCGTTTGCACGCCTACATCTCAGACCGCTGCAACTCTACATGCTCAGTCAGTGGAATGGGGATTACACAGATTTGTCCCCTCTACTAAATCTGGATCAAGAGACCAGGGATTCTCTTCTCTGGTGGCTATCTCGGGTCCATCTGTCCAAAGGTATGACCTTTAGCAGGCCAGATTGGACAATTGTGACGACAGATGCCAGCCTTCTAGGTTGGGGTGCAGTCTGGAACTCCCTGAAGGCTCAGGATCGTGGACTCAGGAGGAGTCACTCCTTCCAATAAACATTCTGGAACTAAGAGCGATATTCAATGCTCTTCAGGGTTGGCCTTATTTAGCGACAATGAGGTTCATCAGATTTCAGTCGGACAACATCACGACTGTGGCTTACATCAACCATCAAGGGGAAACAAGGAGTTCCCTAGCGATGTTAGAAGTCTCAAAGATAATTCGCTGGGCAGAGATTCACTCTTGCCACCTATCAGCTATCCATATCCCAGGTGTAGAGAACTGGGAGGCGGATTTTCTAAGTCGTCAGACTTTTCATCCGGGGGAGTGGGAACTCCATCCGGAGGTGTTTGCTCAATTGGTTCATCGTTGGGGCAAACCAGAACTGGATCTCATGGCGTCTCGCCAGAACGCCAAGCTTCATTGTTACGGATCCAGGTCCAGAGCTGTGGCAAGGTGCTTTAGGGGTTTTTAACCGGTTTTAGACATATTTCAATCTGGTTTTTTCATTTGGGGGTGTATTGCTTATTAACTTGTGGTGCAATCCTTCTAAAGCTTAGTGGGTACACTGTTAAAATTTCAGAAAATTTGAAGCAATTTTATCCTGTTTTGCAGTTTGTGTATGCCTTTTTTTCTCTTTTTAAATAAAGTGTTTTCCAAGCTTGCTTGCTTTATTACTAGTCTGTTAAACATGTCTGACACTGAGGAAACTCATTGTTCAATTTGTTTAGAAGCCATTGTGGAACCCCCTCTTAGAATGTGTCCCACTTGTACTGATATGTCTATAAATTGCAAACAGCATATTTTGACTTATAAAAGTTTGGCATTAGATGATTCTCAGACAGAAGGAAATCAGGTTTTGCCATCTAGTTCTCCCCAAGTGTCACAACCAGTAACGCCTGCACAAGCGACGCCAAGTACTTCTAGTGCGTCTAATTCTTTCACCTTGCAAGATATGGCTTCAGTTATGAATACTACCCTCACAGAGGTTTTATCTAAGCTGCCTGGGTGTCAAGGGAAGCGCAGTAGCTCTGGGTTAAGAACAAATGCTGAGCCTTCTGACGCTTTAATAGCCGTATCCGATATTCCCTCACAATGTTCTGAAGTAGGGATGAGGGATTTGCTGTCTGAGGGAGAGATTTCTGATTCAGGAAAGATGTTCTCTCAGACAGATTCAGATATGACGGAATTTAAATTTAAGCTAGAGCACCTCCGCTTATTGCTCAGGGAGGTTTTAGCTACTCTGGATGATTGTGACCCTATTGTAGTTTCAGAGAAATTGTGTAAAATGGACAAATATTTAGAGGTTCCTGTTTACACTGATGTGTTACCGGTCCCTAAGAGGATTTCGGGCATTGTTACTAAGGAGTGGGAAATACCAGGTATTCCGTTCTCTCCCCCTCCTGTTTTTAAGAAAATGTTTCCCATTTCTGACACCATAAAGGACTCATGGCAGACGGTCCCTAAGGTGGAGGGAGCTATTTCTACCCTGGCTACGCGTACAACTATACCTATTGAAGACAGTTGTGCTTTCATTGATCCTATGGATAAAAAATTAGAGGGTCTCCTAAAGAAAATTTTTGTTCATCAAGGTTTTCTTCTTCAACCTATAGCATGCATTGTTCCTGTAACCACTGCAGCTGCCTTTTGGTTTGAGGCTCTAGAAGAGGCTCTTCAGATGGAGACCCAACTAGATGATATTTTGGACAGAATTAAGGCTCTTAAGTTGGCTAATTCTTTTATTACAGACGCCGCTTTTCATCTTGCTAAATTAGCGGCTAAGAATGCAGGTTTTGCCATTTTAGCGCGTAGAGCGTTATGGCTTAATTCCTGGTCAGCTGATGTGTCATCTAAATCTAAGCCTTGGTCCATCCCTTTCAAAGGTAAGACCCTATTCGGGCCTGCATTGAAAGAGATCATTTCAGACATTACTGGAGGGAAGGGTCATACCCTCCTTCAGGATAAGTCAAATAAGACAAGGACCAAACAAAATAATTTTCGTTCCTTTCGAAAATTCAAGAGTGGTCCCTCTACCTCTTCCCCTGCTGCAAAGCAAGAGGGGATCTTTGCTCAATCCAAGCCAACCTGGAGACCTAATCAGGCTTGGAACAAGGGTAAACAGGCCAAAAAGCCTGCTGCTGCCACTAAGTCAGCATGAAGGGGTAGCCCCCAATCCGGGACTGGATCTAGTAGGGGGCAGACTCTCTCTCTTTGCTCAGGCCTGGGCAAGAGACGTTCAGGATTCCTGGGCAGTAGAAATTGTAACCCAGGGATACCTTCTAGATTTCAAGGATTCCCCTCCAAGGGGGAGGTTCCATCTTTCTCAATTGTCTGTAAACCCGACAAAAAGAGAGGCGTCCTTAAGCTGTGTAGAAGACCTTTTTACCATGGGAGTGATCTGCCCAGTTCCAAAAGCAGAACAGGGGCAGGGGTTCTACTCCAATCTGTTTATAGTTCCCAAAAAGGAGGGAACTTTCAGACCAATTCTGGATCTCAAGATCCTAAACCAATTCCTAAGAGTTCCATCTTTCAAGATGGAGACCATTCGGACTATCTTACCATTGATCCAGGAGGGTCAATATATGACCACCGTGGACTTAAAGGATGCGTATCTGCACATTCCTATCCACAAAGATCATCACCAGTTCCTCAGGTTCGCCTTTCTGGACAAGCATTATCAGTTTGTGGCTCTTCCTTTCGGGTTGGCCACGGCGCCGCAAATCTTCACGAAGGTGCTAGGGTCCCTTCTGGCGGTTCTAAGGCCACGGGGCGTAGCAGTGGCGCCTTATCTAGACGACATTCTAATTCAAGCGTCGTCCTTCCAACTAGCCAAGTCTCACACGGACTTAGTGCTGGCCTTTCTAAGGTCTCACGGGTGGAAAGTGAACGTAAAAAAGAGTTCTCTTTCCCCCCTTACAAGAGTTTCATTTCTAGGGACTCTGATAGACTCGGTGGACATGAAAATATTTCTGACGGAGGCCAGGAAATCAAAGATTTTGTCCACCTGCCGAGCTCTTCATTCCATTCCTCGGCCGTCAGTGGCTCAGTGTATGGAGGTAATCGGACTAATGGTAGCGGCAATGGACATAGTTCCATTTGCTCGCTTGTATCTCAGACCACTGCAACTATGCATGCTCAATCAGTGGAATGGGGATTATGTGGATTTATCTCCTCAGATAAATCTGGATCAAGAGACCAGAGACTCTCCTCTTTCGTGGTTGTCACAGGATCATCTGTCCCAGGGAATGTGTTTCCGCAGGCCAGAATGGGTTATAGTGATGACAGACGTCTTCTGGGCTGGGGTGCAGTCTGGAATTCCCTGAAAGCTCAGGGTTTGTGGACTCGGGAGGAGGCTCTCCTACCGATAAATATTCTGGAATTAAGAGCCATATTCAATGCTCTCCAGGCATGGCCTCAGCTGGCTTCAGCCAGATTCGTCAGGTTTCAGTCGGACAACATCACGACTGTGGCTTATATCAATCATCAGGGCGGAACAAAGAGTTCCTTAGCGATGATAGAGATCTCAAGGATAATCCAATGGGCAGAGGCTCACTCTTGCCATCTGTCAGCGATCTATATCCCATGTGTAGAGAACTGGGAGGCAGATTTTCTAAGTCGTCAGACTTTTCATCCGGGGGGAGTGGGAACTCCATCCGGAGGTGTTTGCTCAGCTGGTTCGGCTATGGGGCACACCAGAGTTGGATCTGATGTTGTCTCGTCAGAACGCCAAACTTCCTCATTACGGCTCCAGGTCAAGGGATCCTCAGGTTGTACTGATAGATGCTCTAGCAGTACCCTGGTCGTTCAACCTGGCTTATGTGTTTCCACCTGTCCCTCTCCTTCCACGTCTAATTGCCAGAATCAAACAGGAGAGAGCATCAGTGATTTTGATAGCGCCTGCCTGGCCTCGCAGGACTTGGTATGCAGACCTGGTGGACATGTCATCCCTTCCACCATGGTCTCTGCCATTGAGACAGGACCTTCTGATTCAAGGTCCATTCAAGCATCCAAATCTAATTTCTCTGCAACTGACTGCTTGGAGATTGAACGCTTGATTCTATCAAAGCGGGGTTTCTCTGAGGCAGTCATAAATACCTTGATTCAGACTCGAAAGCCTGTTACCAGGAAAATTTATCATAAGATATGGCGTAAATATCTTTTTTGGTGCGAATCCAAAGGCTTCTCCTGGAGTAAAATCAGGATTCCTAGGATTTTGTCTTTTCTCCAAGAGGGATTGGAGAAAGGATTATCAGCTAGTTCCCTAAAGGGACAGATATCTGCTCTGTCTATTTTGTTGCACAAGCGTCTGGCAGATGTTCCAGACGTTCAGGCTTTAGTTAGAATTAAGCCTGTGTCTAAATTTAGTTCTTAGAGTTCTTCAGGGGGTTCGGTTTGAACCCATGCATTCCATAGATATTAAGCTTTTATATTGGAAAGTTTTGTTCCTAGTTGCTATCTCTTCAGCTCAAAGAGTTTCTGAACTATCTGCATTACAATGTGACTCTCCTTATCTTGTGTTCCATGCTGATAAGGTGGTTTTGCGTACTAGGTTCCTACCTAAGGTTGTTACTAACAGGAATATCAATCAAGAAATTGTTGTTCCTTCTCTGTGTCCTAATCCTTCTTGTAAGAAGGAACGTCTGCTGCACAACTTGGACGTGGTTCCTGCTTTGAAATTTTATTTGCAGGCAACCAAAGATTTTCGTCAAACATCTTCTTTGTTTGTTGTCTATTCTGGAAAGTGTAGGGGTCAAAAGGCTACGGCGACTTCTCTTTCCTTTTGGCTGAAAAGCATCATCCGTTTGGCTTATGAGACTGCTGGACAGCAGCCTCCTGAAAGAATTACAGCTCATTCACATGGGCTTTTAAAAATGATGCTTCTGTTGAACAGATTTGTAAGGCTGCGACTTGGTCGTCGCTTCATACCTTTTCAAAATTTTATAAATTTGATACTTTTGCTTCTTCGGAGGCTATTTTTGGGAGAAAGGTTTTGCAAGCAGTGGTGCCTTCCGTTTAGGTTCCTGTCTTGTCCCTCCCTTCATCCGTGTCCTAAAGCTTTGGTATTGGTATCCCACAAGTTAGGATGAATCCGTGGACTCGGTACATCATGCAAAAGAAAACAAAATTTATGCTTACCTGATAAATTTCTTTCTTTTGCGATGCACCTAGTCCACAACCCGCCCTGTCTATTCAAGACAGATAGTATTTTTTTATGTAAACTTCAGTCACCTCTGCACCTTATAGTTTCTCCTTTTCTTCCTTGGCCTTCGGTTGAATGACTGGGGGGTGGAGTTAAGGGGGGAGCTATATAGACAGCTCTGCTGTGGTGCTCTCTTTGCTACTTCCTGTCAGGAAGGACAATATCCCACAAGTTAGGATGAATCCGTGGACTCGGTACATCGCAAAAGAAAGAAATTTATCAGGTAAGCATAAATTTTGTTTTTGCTTTATATGTTGTTTTTTCTCTTACATTTGCAAGATGTCTCAATCTGATCCTGTCTCAGAAATAACTGTTGGAACCCTGCTGCCTGATAACAGTTCTACCAAAGCTAAGTGCATTTGTTGTAAACTCGTGGAGATTATGGGGCCTAGTTATCAAGCCGTCAACCTCAAATACGCTGGAATTCCGCAGCGTATTTGTGGCGAGGCTGATTCGCCTTAGTTATCAAAGGCTAGAGACCGGCAAAAGTAGAATTTTGTGACGTAAACTTCGATCCGCCGGACTCAGTCCGACACAGATCGATTCTTACGTCACTCCAGATGTTCCGCACACAAGTTCGGCACAATCTGACTACTTTTGCTAGTTATCAAAAAACTAGCAGGTACGCTCGGCACTTTTACGGCCCAGCGTACCTGGTTTTCAAACCGCCACCCTGGAGGCGGCGGATCCCATAGGAATCAATGGGAGTCTGAACATAGCGAAAGTACAAGTTCGCTGCTGCCAGATATCCCATTGATTCCTATGGGAGCTGTCTGCACCTAACACCCTAACATGTACCCCGAGTCTAAACACCCCTAATCTGTCCCCCCTACACCGCCGCAACTAAATAAAATTACCCCCTAAACCGCCGCTCCCGGAGCCCACCGCAAGCTACTCTATACACATTAACCCCTAAACCGCCGCTCCCGGAGCCCACCGCAACTATAATATATGTATTAACCCCTAAACCGCCGCTCCCGGAGCCCACTGCAAGCTACTCTATACATATTAACCCCTAAACCGCCGCTCCCGGAGCCCACCGCAACTATAATATATGTATTAACCCCTAAACCGTCGCTCCCGGAGCCCACCGCCACCTACATTATACCTAGTAACCCCTATCCTGCCCCCCCTATACCGCCGCCCTCTATAATAGTTATTAACCCCTATCCTGCCGATCCCGCACCTCGCCGCAACTAAATAAATAGTTTAACCCCTAAACCGCCGCTCCCGGACCCTGCCGCAACCTATATTAAATTTATTAACCCCTAATTTGCCCCCCCTACACCGTCCCCACCTATAATAAGTTTATTAACCCCTATCCTGCCCCCTACTACACCGCCGCCACTGTAATAAAATTATTAACCCCTAAACCTAAGTCTAACACTAACCCTAACACCCCCCTAACTTAAATATTAATTAAATAAATCTAAATAATATTTCTATTATGAACTAAATTAATCCTATTTAAAACTAAATACTTACCTTTAAAATAAACCCTAATATAGCTACAATATAAATAATAATTATATTGTAGCTATCTTAGGATTTATTTTTATTTTACAGGTAAATTTCAATTTATTTTAACTAGGTACAATAGCTATTAAATAGTTATTAACTATTTAATAGCTTACCTAGCTAAAATAAAGAGAAACTAACCTAAGTTACAATTACACCTAACACTACACTATACTTTAATAAATAATTCCTATTTAAAACTAAATACCTGTAAAATAAACCCTAAGATAGCTACAATATAACTATTAGTTACATTGTAGCTATCTTAGGATTTATATTTATTTTACAGGTAACTTTGTATTTATTTTAGCTAGTTAGAATAGTTATTAAATAGTTATTAACTATTTAATAACTACCTAGCTAAAAGAAATACAAATTGACCTGTAAAATAAATCCTAACCTAAGTTACAATTAAACCTAACACTACACTATCATTAAATAAATTAAATTACCTACAAATAACTACAATTAAATACAATTACATAAACTAACTAAAGTACCAAAAATAAAAAAAAGCTAAGTTACAAAAAATAAAAAAAATAAGTTACAAACATTTTAAAAATATTACAACAATTTTAAGCTACTTACACCTAATCTAAGCCCCCTAATAAAATAACAAAGCCCCCCAAAATAAAAAAAATGCCCTACCCTATTCTACATTAAAAAAGTTCAAAGCTCTTTTACCTTACCAGCCCTTAAAAGGGCCTTTTGTGGGGGCATGCCCCAAAGAATTCAGCTCTTTTGCCTGTAAAAGAAAAATACAACCCCCCCCCCAACATTAAAACCCACCACCCACATACCCCTAATCTAACCCAAACCCCCCTTAATATAACCTAACACTAATCCCCTGAAGATCATCCTACCTTGAGTTGTCTTCACTCAGCCGAGCAGCGATGGAACCGAAGAGGAGACCCGGAGCGGCAGAAGTTATCCTCCAAGCAGCGCTGAAGAAATCTTCCATCCGATGAAGTGATCCTCCAAGCGGCGCTGAAGAAGTCTTCCATCCGGGCGATGTCATCTTCCAAGAGGCGCTGAAGAAGTCTTCTATCCGGGCGATGTCATCTTCCAAGCGGGGTCTTCAATCTTCATCCCGCCGACGCGGAACATCCTTCCTTCCCGACGGACTACCGACGAATGAAGGCTCCTTTAAGGGACGTCATCCATTATGGCGTCCCTTCAATTCCGATTGGCTGATAGGATTCTATCAGCCAATCGGAATTAAGGTAGGAAAAATCTGATCCAATCAGCCAATCAGATTGAGCTCGCATTCTATTGGCTGTTCCGATCAGTTGATAAAATTTCAAATGACCAACAACGTACTGAATTATCCTCCTCTAATGAGGATCTATCTGATTCAGAAGATCCTTCCTCAGATATTGACACTGACCAATCTACTTATTTATTTAAAATGGAGTATATTCGTTCTTTGTTAAAAGAAGTGTTGATTACATTTGATATTGAGGAAACTAGTCCTCTTGATATTAAAACTAGTAAACGTTTAAATTCTGTTTATAAAACTCTTGTGGTTACTCCAGAGGTTTTTCCAGTTCCTGATGCTATTTCTGATATGATTTCAAAGGAATGGAATAGGCCTGGTACTTCTTTTATTCCTTCTTCAAGGTTTAAAAAATTGTATCCTTTGCCAGCAGTTAGATTGGAGTTTTGGGAAAAGATCCCCAAAGTTGATAGGGCTATCTCTACTCTTGCTAAACGTACTACTTTCTTTTACAAGATATACTGAGTCCACGGGTTTTATCCTTCACTTGTGGGATATATTCCTCCTGCTAACAGGAAGTGGCAAAGAGCACCACAGCAGAGCTGCTATATAGCTCCTCCCTTAACTCCTCCCCCCCAGTCATTCTCTTTGCCTATGCTAGTAATAGGAAGGGTAAAGTTAAGAGGTGATAAAATAATAGTTTTAGTTTCTTCAATCAAGAGTTTTTTATTTTAAAATTGTACCGATGAGTACTATTTATCCTCAGGCAGGACATAGAAGAAGAATTCTGCCTTGAGTCTGATGATCTCAGCGGTTGTAACTGAGATCCTTGTTTGCTTCCCACAAGATGACTGAGGAGTACAGAGAAAGCTTCAGTGTGGGGAACGTTTCTGCTACATGCAGCTTTGAGGTATGTGCAGTCATGTATATTCTGAAGAGACCTGGTAGATTTATATTTTGGGGTTCCACATGGCACTTAATATATTAGGCATTACTTATTCACAGACCGCTTCCCATGCGGCTGGTGGTGTTTATTTTCCATCGTACATGATGGGCAGGGCCTAATTTTCACGCAGTTAGAGCCGGAGAGTACAGCCATTACTCCGGTTAGGACCAGATTGTGAGGCTGCATTGTGGAGCAAGTCTGGATTGTTTGTACTGATATTTGGGGCAGGTAGGCGCCACAGCAGAGCTGTGGCGAAGTGCAGAGACAGTTTAAACGTTTTTTTTTCCCATTGTAACGTTTCTTTGTGGGCCTCACCGTACTTTTTAAGGGTCAAAGTCTCTTTCTTACTTGGGGTGCAATATCCGACTGCTTTCCCTATCAAAATTTTCAATTTTCCTTAAGGTTTTAGCACTTTTGGGAAATCTGTGTACACTTTTTTTCCTTAAAGGTACAGTAACGTTTTTTTACTAAATTGTTTTTCTCACATAATAAATATTAACGACTTGTGCTTTTATTACTAGTCTGTTCAACATATCTGACAATGAAGAAAGTCAGTGTTCTATGTGTTTAGAAGCCATTGTGGAACCCCCTCTTACATTGTGTCCTTCTTGTACTGAAAGGGCCCTACACTGTAAAGATCATATTTTAGGTAAAGATAGTGTGCCTAAGGATGATTCTCAGTCTGAAGAGAACCAGGATATGCCACCTAATTCTCCCCAAGTGTCTCAACCTTTAACGCCCGCACAAGCGACGCCAAGTACTTCTAGTGCGTCTACTTCTTTTACTTTGCAAGATATGGCTGCAGTTATGTCTACTACCCTTACAGAGGTACTATCTAAACTGCCAGGTTTGCAGGGTAAACGCCATAGGTCAGATATTAATGTTAATACTGAACCCTCTGATGTCTTAGTGGCTATTTCCGATGCACCCTCACAATGTTCTGATTTGGGGGTTAGGGATTTTATGTCTGAGGGAGAACTTTCAGAGTCAGGAAGTTTATTACCTCAGACAGATTCGGACGTCATGTCCTTTAAATTCAAATTAAAACACCTCTGCTTATTGCTCAGGGAGGTTCTGGCGACTCTGGATGATTGTGACCCTATCACAATTCCCCCAGAAAAATTGTGTAAAATGGACAAATATTTGGAAGTACCTACTTACACGGATGTTTCTTTCATGTAATTAGCAAGAGTCCATGAGCTAGTGACGTATGGGATATACATTCCTACCAGGAGGGGCAAAGTTTCCCAAACCTCAAAATGCCTATAAATACACCCCTCACCACACCCACAAATCAGTTTTACAAACTTTGCCTCCTATGGAGGTGGTGAAGTAAGTTTGTGCTAGATTCTACGTTGATATGCGCTCCGCAGCAGGTTGGAGCCCGGTTTTCCTCTCAGCGTGCAGTGAATGTCAGAGGGATGTGAGGAGGGTATTGCCTATTTGAATACAATGATCTCCTTCTACGGGGTCTATTTCATAGGTTCTCTGTTATCGGTCGTAGAGATTCATCTCTTACCTCCCTTTTCAGATCGACGATATACTCTTATATATACCATTACCTCTACTGATTTTCGTTTCAGTACTGGTTTGGCTTTCTACTACATGTAGATGAGTGTCCTGGGGTAAGTAAGTCTTATTTTCTGTGACACTCTAAGCTATGGTTGGGCACTTTTTTATAAAGTTCTAAATATATGTATTCAAACATTTATTTGCCTTGACTCAGGATGTCTAACGTTCCTTATTTCAGACAGTCAGTTTCATATTTGGGATAATGCATATGAATAAATCATTTTTTCTTACCTTAAAATTTGACTTTTTCCCTGTGGGCTGTTAGGCTCGCGGGGGCTGAAAATGCTTCATTTTATTGCGTCATTAGAAATAGAGGATTCTAGTCCTCTTGATACTAAATCTAAACGTTTAGATAAGGTTTTTAAATCTCCTGTAGTTATTCCAGAAGTTTTTCCTGTCCCTGATGCTATTTCTGAAGTAATTTCCAGGGAATGGAATAATTTGGGTAATTCATTTACTCCTTCTAAACGTTTTAAGCAATTATATCCTGTGCCATCTGACAGATTAGAGTTTTGGGACAAAATCCCTAAGGTTGATGGGGCTGTCTCTACTCTTGCTAAGCGTACTACTATTCCTACGGCAGATGGTACTTCCTTTAAGGATCCTTTAGATAGGAAAATTGAATCCTTTCTAAGAAAAGCTTACTTGTGTTCAGGTAATCTTCTTAGACCTGCTATATCTTTAGCGGATGTTGCTGCAGCTTCAACTTTTTGGTTAGAAGCTTTAGCGCAACAAGTAACAGATCATAATTCTCATAGCATTGTTAATCTTCTTCAACATGCTAATAATTTTATTTGTGATGCCATCTTTGATATCATTAGAGTTGATGTCAGGTATATGTCTCTAGCTATTTTAGCTAGAAGAGCTTTATGGCTTAAAACTTGGAATGCTGATATGTCTTCTAAGTCAACTTTGCTTTCCCTTTCTTTCCAGGGTAATAAATTATTTGGTTCTCAGTTGGATTCTATTATCTCAACTGTTACTGGAGGGAAAGGAACTTTTTTGCCACAGGATAAAAAATCTAAAGGTAAATTTAGGTCTAATAATCGTTTTCGTTCCAAAAGCCTGATCCTTCACCCACAGGAGCGGTGTCAGTTTGGAAACCATCTCCAGTCTGGAATAAATCCAAGCCTTTTAGAAAACCAAAGTCAGCTCCTAAGTCCACATGAAGGTGCGGCCCTCATTCCAGCTCAGCTGGTAGGGGGCAGATTACGTTTTTTCAAAGAAATTTGGATCAATTCCGTTCACAATCTTTGGATTCAGAACATTGTTTCAGAAGGGTACAGAATTGGCTTCAAGATAAGGCCTCCTGCAAAGAGATTTTTTCTTTCCCGTGTCCCAGTAAACCCAGCGAAGGCTCAAGCATTTCTGAATTGTGTTTCAGATCTAGAGTTGGCTGGAGTAATTATGCCAGTGCCAGTTCTGGAACAGGGGCTGGGGTTTTATTCAAATCTCTTCATTGTACCAAAGAAGGAGAATTCCTTCAGACCAGTTCTGGATCTAAAAATATTGAATCGTTATGTAAGGATACCAACATTCAAAATGGTAACTGTAAGGACTATCCTGCCTTTTGTTCAGCAATGGCATTATATGTCTACAATAGATTTACAGGATGCATATCTGCATATTCCGATTCATCCAGATCACTATCAGTTTCTGAGATTCTCTTTCCTAGACAAGCATTACCAGTTTGTGGCTCTACCGTTTGGCCTAGCAACAGCTCCAAGAATTTTTACAAAGGTTCTCGGTGCCCTTCTGTCTGTAATCAGAGATCAGGGTATTGTGGTATTTCCTTATTTGGACGATATCTTGGTACTTGCTCAGTCTTCACATTTAGCAGAATCTCATACGAATCAACTTGTGTTGTTTCTTCAAGATCATGGTTGGAGGATCAATTTACCAAAAAGTTCATTGATTCCTCAGACAAGGGTAACCTTTTTAGGTTTCCAGATAGATTCAGTGTCCATGACTCTGTCTTTGATAGACAAGAGACGTCTAAAATTGATATCAGCTTGTCGAAACCTTCAGTCACAATCATTCCCTTCGGTAGCCTTATGCATGGAAATTCTAGGTCTTATGACTGCTGCATCGGACGCGATCCCCTTTGCTCGTTTCTTTCATGTAATTAGCAAGAGTCCATGAGCTAGTGACGTATGGGATATACATTCCTACCAGGAGGGGCAAAGTTTCCCAAACCTCAAAATGCCTATAAATACACCCCTCACCACACCCACAATTCAGTTTTACAAACTTTGCCTCCTATGGAGGTGGTGAAGTAAGTTTGTGCTAGATTCTACGTTGATATGCGCTCCGCAGCAAGTTGGAGCCCGGTTTTCCTCTCAGCGTGCAGTGAATGTCAGAGGGATGTGAGGAGAGTATTGCCTATTTGAATGCAGTGATCTCCTTCTACGGGGTCTATTTCATAGGTTCTCTGTTATCGGTCGTAGAGATTCATCTCTTACCTCCCTTTTCAGATCGACGATATACTCTTATATATACCATTACCTCTACTGATTCTCGTTTCAGTACTGGTTTGGCTTTCTACAAACATGTAGATGAGTGTCCTGGGGTAAGTAAATCTTATTTTCTGTGACACTCTAAGCTATGGTTGGGCACTTTGTTTATAAAGTTCTAAATATATGTATTTAAACATTTATTTGCCTTGACTCAGAATGTTCAACATTCCTTATTTTTCAGACAGTCAGTTTCATATTTGGGATAATGCATTTCGTTTGATAATTTTTTTCTTACCTTCAAAAATTTGACTCTTTTTTCCCTGTGGGCTGTTAGGCTCGCGGGGGCTGAAAATGCTACATTTTATTGCGTCATTCTTGACGCAGACTTTTTTGGCGCAAAAAAAAAAAAAAAAAAAAATCTTTTCCGTTTCCGGCGTCATACGTGTCGCCGGAAGTTGCGTCATTTTTTGACGTTATTTTGCGTCAAAGATGTCGGCGTTCCGGATGTGGCGTCATTTTTGGCGCCAAAAGCATTTAGGCGCCAAAAAATGTGGGCGTCTTATTTAGCGCCAAAAAATATGGGCGTCACTTTTGTCTCCACATTATTTAAGTCTCATTTTTCATTGCTTCTGGTTGCTAGAAGCTTGTTCTTTGGCATTTTTTCCCATTCCTGAAACTGTCATTTAAGGAATTTGTTCAATTTTGCTTTATATGTTGTTTTTTCTCTTACATATTGCAAGATGTCTCAT
This sequence comes from Bombina bombina, assembly GCF_027579735.1. Taxonomy (NCBI): domain Eukaryota; kingdom Metazoa; phylum Chordata; class Amphibia; order Anura; family Bombinatoridae; genus Bombina; species Bombina bombina. The sequence goes on from NC_069501.1 coordinate 8,767,107, forward strand.
GTTGCATCTGAGTCAGAAGATACTACAGGAAAATCGCTGTCTAGTGCTGGATCTACCAAAGCTAAGTGTATCTGCTGTAAACTTTTGGTAGCTATTTCTCCGGCTGTTGTTTGTACTAATTGTCATGACAAACTTGTTAATGCAGATAATATTTCCTTTAGTAAAGTACCATTGTCTGTTGCAGTTCCCTCAACATCTAAGGTGCAGAATGTTCCTGATAACATAAGAGATTTTGTTTCTGAATCCATCAAGAAGGCTATGTCTGTTATTTCTCCTTCTAGTAAACATAAAAAATCTTTTAAAACTTCTCTCCCTACAGATGAATTTTTAAATGTACATCATCATTCTGATTCTGATGACTCTTCTGGTTCAGAGGATTCTGTCTCAGAGATTGATGTTGATAAATCTTCATATTTATTTAAAATGGAATTTATTCGTTCTTTACTTAAAGAAGTACTAATTGCTTTAGAAATAGAGGATTCTGGTCCTCTTGATACTAATTCTAAACGTTTAGATAAAGTATTTA